>NC_141990.1:326482949-326592949 GCF_049901715.1 Pseudonaja textilis
GCTAGAAATTGGTGAGGTTCACCAAATCCCTCTTGTTTAAATAAGGGGTCATTGACGCTTCACACACACCCTATGTCACCCCTTCAGAAAAATATCTCCCCTTCCCCTTAACTTATCCTGGCAAAGTTTCTCTTTCTGCCCAACGTAATTCCTCCCTTTCCTCTTCCTTGTGATAGCCTATTCCCCTCTCTTGCTGAATCCCTCTTCCGTCTCTTGAATAGTCTGTCCACAATATCCCCACCTTTTTTTTCTTTGAAATTTTGGGGGTTCTGGCATCCCTGACATATTAAACCTTTAACTCCATTTTGATAGATACACCTGTCTTTTTTCCCTGGGAGAGGCAGATCTGCACACAGTTTTTTCTTTTCTTTTCTCCTGGCAGCTTCGTCGTCTCATCCTATTTGTCTTCTCTAATCCTGAAGCATTTTTAGGTTCTATCTGAGGTTTGCCTTCCTACCACCCGGGATCCTTATAGGGGATTTGGTTAGTTTGCCCTTCTGTTCAGCTCTTGCTGAGCGACTAACCCTTCCTTAGTTGTTTCCAAATTGGTGCATTTTTCATGCCAATCCCTTTAAGGACTATTTGTTTTCTAACTCAGACCATGGGCTACTTTGTTGTAGGGTAACTCTTTCCAGAGTTCTTTTTCCTTCCCTTGTGCCGGTTTGGGAGGTGAATTCATTGCTTAAGTTCTTTCTCCTATTGGCAGAGTTGGTTAATATCTTGAAATTAAATTTATATGTGGGATATTGGAGTCAAACTCTTCTAAGAGAAGACTGCAGGAGAAGCCTCTGAAAGCAGCCCTGTCAACCCTCTGGGCACCTTCACCAACTCAGGATGTCAGAGAATCAGCCCAACAACACCCATCATCCATTGAACAATAATGGGGTGGGTGGGCCCCCCGCTGGCAATAACCGAGGGGTCCGCAATCTCAACCAGAACCCTCTCATCAATGTTCGGGATCGCCTCTTCCATGCCCTTTTCTTCAAAATGGCTGTCACCTATGCCCGCCTCTTCCCACCGTCTTTCCGTCGCATCTTTGAATTCCTCATGCTCCTTAAGGTAATGGTGGAGGGGAGAGAACATTTCCCTTCAATGTGTATATTCTCACATGGGTTTGGAATAGAGTTAGTAATGTTTGAATGCTCACTAAAGCTTATGGGGGAAAATGTTTTTAGCCTCTACATATTTGGGGTGGTAGTGGGATGTTTTTTCCCCCTGGAGAACATTTTATTGGCTTGTGATAGATTATTCTCTCCGTGCCTCCTCCTTCACATGCCTCCTGCATTTCTATTCGGATTTACAAAACTTCCCAGTGCTTAACTTTGATTTCTTGTGCTAGGTGTTACCCAGACTTTTTTTTAAGAGCCATGGGGATTAATTCATTTTATTCAAGCTTTAAAAATTGCGTTTTATTTATTTATAGCTCATATTTCTTAACTGCCCATCTCCCTTAGTTTTGCTGTGCATGCAGTGCATGTTCTGTACTGTATCATTTTATTTGTGTTTGTGTATATATATATATTACATAGGGTATCCTCTGTTTTAGCTTTCAAATGTTTTTGTATTACTTTTGTGATCCTCACAGTACTCAAAATTTAACAAATGGGAAAGAAAAAATTAAGGCTGAAGGGAAAATGATTTGTCTAGAGCACTACCTGACGTAACAAGTTTGTGAGGAATAAAGTGTAACTTCCTGTGATGTTTCTAGTATAATGCTTCCTAAATTCATGCTAGTTTTTTTCCTAGTTACACAACACTCTGGGCTCCTGTTCTGATCAGCTATTTCAAAATTCTCTTTACATCTAATGCAATCAAGTCACATACTCACCACTGTATATGTGTGCTTACATATGTGTATGTTGTACATATCAGTTATAAATGGAACTGTATATGCCTTTGTGGAGTACGTTCAGTCCATTTTATTTCTCTTGCTCTGAGGTGTTACCAGTTAGAAATCCACCAAATTCCATATCAACTTTGGTAAAGATTGGTTTCACCTTTTTATTTAAGTTGTTGATAAACCTACAGGAAAGCACTAGGCTTAATGAACTTCTCTAAAGTTCTACTAGTTCGTCACTTCTCTGCCTTAATTTTACTATAACTAAATTAGGAAAGATATCCCTGTCAGTCATGTCTGACATTAGGGCACAGTGCTCATCTCCGTTTCTTGGCCAAGGGAGCCAGTGTTGTCTGAAGACAATTTACATGGTTGTCAAGCCCAGCATAGAACAGAACAGTGGTCATATGGCCAGCATGGTTACATGCCAAAGGTACACGGAACACTGTTACCTTCCCACTTAGGTGGTACCTATTTATTTACTTGCGTTTCCAAGCTTTCGAACTCCTAGGTGGGCAGGAGCTGGGGCAAGGAACAGGAGCTCACCCTGTTGCACAGAACTTGGGTCTCAAACCCGAGCTGCCAGCTCTTTGAAGCTCAGTGTCTTTAAAATGAGTAGGGCTGCGTATTTTCTTGCAGTGGCATTTACAGCTCTGTAATTTAAAGCCCTTGTTCTTGAGGATCATAAAACATTTTGGATATGTTTTGCCACTTTCTCCAAATGGAGAGCCTCATTGGCTTGCAGTTTGAGGGCAACAGGGTAAAAGTTCTACCACACGGGACCATTGTAAGGATTATAACAAGCTAACATGATACGTTTAGAACTCCCAGAAGAGCAAGGAGGAGATAATTTCTGTTGGTTAGTTTTAAAAAGCTCCATAAAGTTACTAGGCTATGAAAATGGTTTATTACTCTCCCAGAAGGCTACTAATCCGTGTTTCCATAGTAAAGCAGGAAGAAAAATGCATTTGAAATGTGGTATTAGCAAGCTGATTGTTGTTGCTTTGTTCTGGTGTCTTAAAAGTTGCCTTCTCATAATCTGGCTCTGCCTAGCCAGCTGGCAGCACTAGCTGACCTTGACGGATCTAGAAAGCAAAACGGCCAGCCCTGCTTGATAAATTTGGATGCAGAGCGGCAGGGCGGTCCAGGGCCGACAACTGGACCTGGGTGGTAAAACAGAATCCCAGAAGGTGTCAAGGGCTGATTTATGAGCTGTAGCCAAGGAAACTGCCTGATGTAAGTCACCACAAATCAAACTCAACTTGATCGAGACTTTACTTAATGATGCAGCATTGGGTATGATGAACAGAAACGTATCACGGCAGCTGCCTTAATTTCTGGGGTACTCGATTTACAACCTTTCATTTAGTGGCCGTTCATCAAGGCACCGACTTATGGCCTTTTTTCACATTTGCTGCATCTCTGCTACGCTCACGTGATCAAAATTCGGATGCTTGGCAACTGGCATGTATTTATGACGCTTGCCGTGTCCCGAGATCATGTGATTCCTCTTTTGTGACCCTCTGACAAGCAAAATCAATGGGGTAGCCGGATTCACTTAGTCACCGCGTTACTAACCTAACGATTGCATTGATTCACTTAAGTGTGGCAAGAAAGATTGTAAAATGGAGCAAAACTCAATTAGCTTGCTAAGCAAGGCATAGCAGGCTCATTTCTGGCCGTAATTCAAGGACTACCTGTAGTTACAAAGGGAGAAACCCTCTACATTTTGCTCAGAAATGAAGTGAACTGGCTGAGAAGAAGGAGAGAATGCTGACTTCCTTTTAGAAACTTATTCAGAATGGAAAACTTTGAAAGAACTTTAGTCCATGGGAAAAGGCAATTATGGATGGAAGATGCATGGTGCCAGAACCAAAACTGAGTCAAGTTTTAATTATTTTATACCCCCTATTTAGCTTATGTTATTTTATGATGTTTTTATTTATTATTTATTTATAATTTTAGTCCAGGGGTTGAGACACTAGGCTAGAAGCCAGGAGACTGTGGGTTCTAGTCCTAGCTTAGGCATGACAGCTGTTGGCTGAGCGACTTTGGCCCAGTCACTTGCTCTCAACCCAATTCACTTCACAGGGTGTTTCGATGGGGAAAACAGGAGGAGGAAGGAGCTCACCACCTTACTTATAAAAATAATAAAAGGCGGGGTATTAATAAAAGTATGACGCACTCTATGTAATCAGGTTCCTTGACAGAATTGAAGCTTGATGGAACATTCATATTTGTCTTGGAGAGGTTTGGGAGACAAGGAGGCTGCACTGTTGTAATTTGTTATTCTTTATCCGCCAGGCTCTCTTTGTCCTCTTCATTCTGGCATACATTCACATCACCTTCTCCCGTTCCCCGATCAACTGCCTGGAACACGTCCGGGATAAATGGCCACGGGACGGCATCCTACGAGTTGAGATCCAACGCAATTCCAGCCGTAATCCTGTTTTTCTCCAGTTCTGCGAGAGTGAAAGATTTCCAGGCATGATGATTGAGCCTGCTGTTGGGGAGGAGGAGGAAGAGGAGGAGGAGGAAGAAGAAATGACGGTGGAGATGTTTCAGAACAGCTCCATCAAGGTACCATGAGGGAGAAGAATGTTGTTTTGTTAATGATTATGCTTTTTCCCCATTTCACCTTCCCAAACCGTGAATTGTTATCACCAAGTGATTACCCTTTGGCCTGATCTAATATGGCTAGTATTATGTGCGTGAGAGAAAATTCCTTACATTCTTTAAATAGTTAAATGTATTTTGCCTCCAAATGTCCCTTATGTGTTTTTGTCTCCAGTGAAGAAAAAAAATCCCCCAATTGTGAATTTCAGTGAGCGGGGAGATACTTCAGCACCTGGTTCATTTGAGTTGCTCATTTCCTTTTAATCTCTCTAATATTGCTTCATAAGATGGGCTTGCTGGGAATTCAAAGCTATAGTTATGTAGATATGAACATTCCTATGGTTAAATGTCTGTGGAAGATTCTCAGTCAGTCATACTTATGTCAAAGGTGATTTTGTTTTGTTTTCAAAAGGCAACTAGACTGTTTTTTTTTTGAGGAAGATGATGTTTCGCTTCTAATCCAAGAAGTTTCATTCTTTTCAGATTCCTGTTTCTTAATTGACCCCAAGGAAAAGATTTTGCAAAATGCCCCGAGAATACTTTCTGGAATATCATATAAATAAGAGAAGTAGATAAGAGATGTCCTTGTTGGATCAGATTGTCCAATTGATTGTCCAGTTGGATCAGATTGCCCAGTTGATCCGGTTTCAAATTTTCAGTTTGTGGCTGATCCAGTTCCACAGAGAAAGGGCTTTCCTCTTACAGCTGTGGTTCCAAAAGATGGACTGCTCCCAGATTTGTATTTGTATTTGTGTGTGTGTGTGTGAGAGAGAGATGGAGACAGAGAGAGACACTGTCAGAATGTAGTTCGTTGAAAAGAGGATAGCCAGGATGGTGAGTTGTGAAATATCTAGCCTGATAAAAAGACACATTGAAAGGTGACATTTTGTCCTCAGATAATCTGTAAGGAATGAGGGCAGATCTAGAACCAATGAAGAGCTGATTCAGAGAAGGGTTTGAGGGAAACCTCCCCTGAATGATAAAACAGAAACTGCCTTAAGAGGTGAAGGACTGGTTTTTGCTATATGTATTTAAACAGAAGTTCAAAAGGCTACCAAGGGTTAAAAAATCCAGGCTCCTGCATTAAACAGGTATTAACTGATCCTCCTAGTTTTATACTTCTAAATACAGATTAAATTTAGCGATAGTAGATCATGGCCTTCAGTAGACCTCTTAGTTTTTAAAGATTGATTTGAAAATGTTTTTTTTCTGGGTCTGATTCTGGGAGTCACCATGAAGGGCTCTATTTATTTAATGATAGTATCTCCATCCTCTCCTTTGCAAAAATCACAAAGCATAAAATAAACACATCATAATATAATGGTACATAGATCTTTAAAAACAACTTTAAAAAAAACTTTTAAAGTAATTGAATATGTTAAATTAACAGTCTCTGTATAGCAAACAAAGAAACATTGCAGCTCTAAGACTAGAGCATTCTATTACTTAGAGAAATACAGGATAATTTGTTACTTATATGTTGTAGAATTTTACTGTATAGGGCTTCTCAATTCTAGAATGACTACATACAGTGTAGTAAAATCAGTCATACAGACTTTTCAAAAAACAACCCTCACCCTCCCCTGAAACACTGGAAAAAATACAACCATTAAACGACAAACACACATGTGGGAACTGCCACCCACCTAATTCAAGGACAAGTTTTCAAAGCATATGAATGCAACCAGGATGGAGACCAGCCATCTTGAGGGAGGGTGTTCCAGGGGGCAGGGGCTGCAACAGAGAAGGCCAATTTCCTAGACTCTCCCCCCCACCAAAAGCACCTGGCGTTGCTTAATTGCTTCAGACTTGGGTCACAAGGCAGACAAGAAATTCCTACACATGGGATAATTTGTGCATCTCTGAGCTCGGTTCTTGTAAACAACTTGCACTTAAAATTGTCATCTTCTGCATTGCTGCAAAGTGTCTAATTAGAGGTCCTCTCCTCATCAGTCTGCAGTCAGGGGAACTGTACCGCATCAGTTTGATGCTTAGGAAAGTGACGCCTTTTTGCAAACTATGAAGCAAGTCAGTGGCAGCCAGAGGACACAAATAGGAAATCAGGTAGTTGATCAGTTGGGAATGAGGTGCTGATTAGCTCTGAGTGAAATGCTGTGGAGACCTTTGAATCTTTGACATTGAGTTGAGGGCCCGGCAGTGATGCTACTTTCTGGACATGGGTCACAATGAAGGTGGCCCCTAAAATGGCCCAGCAATTTATCTGCCCTTTAAAAAATGACGTTTCCAGTATTTCAGCTCTGGAGTTAGAGACGGTCTCAGAAACTGCACATCCTGACATTGCCTAAGACTGAGCATTTAATGTCCTCTCTAATCAGGGCTTCTCAGCTGCTTGCATCATAAGCTCATAAACACCTTGAGGAGTTTTCTGTACTTGCTTCTCTTGGTTTTTCAATAAATAAACTCTGGTGTTTTTATTTTTTCAGTAATTTTTTTAAATTTTTTTGATTGTAATACTAAATTTCCCTAACTCATTATTAAGGTCTGAATGTTTCAAATTTATCTGGACCCTTAATTCATTTCTTGGATCAAAGTCTTATTCAGTTTTTGCCATATACTCCAGTTCTTTAAATTCTTAAGCTTACGGTTGATTCTTCTTTAGTTCAAGAGTGGAAGCTTTTCAAAATCGTTGGCTCTGAAGATCTCTAATAGCCCTAAAGTGTTAAATAGCCAATGTCTGAAAGTGATTTGAAAATGAATGAACCTGATGTCCTTTAACAGGCTCCATCACAGTTGTGAGCTGTTGTGAGTTGCCTTTTTCTCTCTGAGCTCAAACCTATGGGAAACCGCCATCCTGCGCTCTACGAAGAGTAGCCATTCGAACCACAGGAGGATCACTTCCCATCCTCTCCTTATCTGGAGAAGTTTTGTAGAACCAGTCTACCTATAGCTCTTCGCCACAGTCATTGTCTCTGACCATTTGGAGACATGCTAGTTTATTTACCATGCACTCCCAGAAGTTGAACTTTGTGATGTCTCTAACTGTCACCATGTCCTGCAGCTAATTTGGGTTTGCAAGCACAAATCTACCTTCCCTGATGGGAGGATGGTTCGTAATACGATCTCTTCCTACCCATAAAATACAAAAAAGCTGCAGAACACACAAAGGACAATAGAAACTTAGCTTAAAAGAGGTGTATATGTTTCTGCTTTGTATGATTATTGATACTGGTAGGTACCTCTAATTGATTTGTTAATCCCTATTCAACCTGTAAACCAGAGGATTTGCTGAATTAAGCTAAATCTCGGAAGCTGGTTTAAACAGGGTGTTGAATTATGCAGGGGAAGAAATATATGCCAATTCTCTTTAATTTACATAATCGGAGTACACATGAACTTAAGTAAAACTTCAAGACACATATTACATAGATGATTACATCCGGTGAGATTTGAGGAGCGGGAAGACACACGTTTCTGATTTATATGAAAATTATATGGATAATTCATTTGCTTTTCATTTGTCTTGAACCTTCTCGTTGATTTATAGGGTGAGGAAAACGTCAGAGTTCCACTTTTCCCGTTTTTGGTTATGTGTAAATGCATTCCAATCCCCCCACTTCCCGCTCCATTATGCTAAGTTAATGCTTCAGACTCTCAACCGTATTCTGGTACTGAAAAGCATAACTCAGCCTCTTGGGTAATCGGAGTCATCTGTAGCATATAAATTTAATTTATTATGGTTGGTTACATAACCAGCTAGTTGTTTAGACTGGATTTGGCATTTTTATCTACCTATCGAGTCTTTCCCAGGGACGTGGGATAGACAGATGTTGTTTGCTGGTATTATTATTAAGCAGAATTCCCCAGCCAGGGTGAAATCTGGGAGTTGAAGTCCACAAGTCCACAACACTGATTTCTGTTGTTGATGCTTAACTAACCTTTTTGAAGTCCACAAGTCCACAACACTGATGCTTAACTAACCTTTTTTTTCTCCCTGCTTTTCCACCTTTGTAGTTCACTTAAGCTGCTTATGTCTGTGTCTGCAACTTGTAGTTTGTGACATAAAGTTATCTGTCTGCTTTTCATTGTGGTTGTTGTCTTTCTTCTTCTGGCTTATTGCAAGATCTCCACAACCAGTATACATTACTATGTTCCTTTAAGATACTATCTGACCTCATTGTATGTAAGGAAAAAGCAAATCAAAGGTTGGTTTGATGAACCTAATTAAAGGCTTTGCCTTCCATGGCAAAAACCTGCCTCTGAATCGAAAGAATCTTTTAGGAGGAATTTCCTGATTGAACTCAATTTACTTTTTTAAGTTCATTTCCATTTCTTCATATAATTCCAATATATTCCTTCCAATAGGACTCGAGAGAAGAGATTAAAAACAAGTGCAGCGTTACTAAATGACAACCAGCAATAAAATAGCGCAGTGTGAATGTTTATGATCAAAATGGTAGATTTATGTCCGCTGCAGTACCTTCCCCTTTTCTGAATAATGCATAGTTTATGTGGTGTTTCTATTTTGCATTTTATAGTGGTACCTTGGTACTCCTCATTAATTGGTTCCAGGAGGTATGATGAGTAGACAGATTTTTCCCTTAAGGAATAATATAGTGAGTGAGTCAACAGCAGCCAACACTGACACGTTCTAGCTTGTATGTTGAGTATCAAACACACAATGAGTACTGGGGCAAAATTTTTGCGTCAAAATGTGTTGAGCACCAAATTCAGTGGATTTCGATGTAGTTGAGTATGATAGCAAGGTACCACTGAGCATTCCTCAGCTTACAATAGTTCATTCGAAGTAACAACGGTACTGAAGAAAGTTACTTATGACCATTTTCACACTTTCAACCATTGCAGCATCCCCAGGGTCGCATGATCAAAATTTGGATGCTTACCAACCGGTTCACATCTATGACCATTGCAATGTCCTGGAGCCATGTCATTATGTTTTGCAACGTTCTGATAAGCCAATAGGAAAGCCAGATTCATTTAACAACCAAGTTACTAATTTAACAGCTGCAGTGATTCAGTTAACAACTGTGGGCAAGAAAGGTCGTAAAATGGGGCAAAATTCACTTGACAAATGTCTCACTTAGCAACAGAAATTTTGGTCGTAATTGTGGTTGTAAGTCAAGGACTACCTGCATTTGATTTTACACTATTTTACTCTGTTTTACAAATAGTCTTTGTTTTGATGACTCGGACAATAAGTGAAATGCTTGCTAAGTAAAAAAGTAAGAGAGAGGCTGCGAACATCACTGGCTGCTGCCGTTTTCTTCAAATAAAGTTCTCTCAGACAGTGTCATATGCCTGACCCTTTTTTCTCCTTTTTTTTTGCCCTTGGACAGGTCAGAAGGATTACTTAAACAACCTATCTCTTCCTGAGCTGCTTATTTCTGCACAACTAAAGTTCACAAACTCACCTGTGTGAACTAACGTAGCTGATTAGAACTGTAACTGCTGGTAACTTCTGCCTGAAACTGACCAGACTCTAATCAGTTTCATGCTGGCATTGCGGTCAGCCTAGGCATTGGGCGGAAAATGAATCTTTTATTACCATTTATTACTGTCCCATTTGCAAACGGCCACTATCTGTGGCAGTTGCTAAACGAGGAATACCAGTATTGTAAGCTGCCCAGAGATCAGTTGAGCTGTGATTGGTCAAAACATTTTAATAAGTAAATAAATTGGGCTTGGGGACAGAGGAGTTGTAACTTGCTCTGTTGTTGAAGACATGACACGTGATGTTGCTCTTTATGCCTTCATTAATTCCTCTGTATGTTTTTCTTTTCTCTTCCTTCTTTTGATAGTTTGATCTGGATATTGAACCCAAGATCTTCCACAAGGCAACTCGGCTGAGTAACGCCCATGCTTTGTCCCCCAACGAAAGCCAAGAATTCTCCTTCGGCAGTGAGCCAACCTCTAAAGGTATGCAGCCTCTCAGCGAGACTGTGTCCGAATTTGAGATGCTAGCCAAAGCAGGTAAAGATACGTTGTTCTTCACTTCCCAACTTGTTCCGCCTGTACATCACCTTTTATTCCCCCCCCCCGCCATTCTCTCCCTTTCATCGGTCACTGTTTTTTTTTTCCTTTTGGCATGCATTTTCCCATCCATCCACCACTCACTCTATGCTTCCCTCCCCCCCAAAGATTTTAACTTGATTTCTAAACTGGCATGTGGGCTAATGTCCTTGGGGAAGTAGTGGACTTGCCAGAGGAAACTCCTCGGCTTGTGACTGCCTGTTGGACCTACGTGATGCGGAACCTCTTCTGTTGCATTTGTTGATGGAGGGGCGTGTATGGAAGGCGGAACAGTATCGCAATAGAGAAAATGGCGTCACTTTGGATAGGAAAGCAACATTTGGGGGTCATTTGTGTCTGGGATCCATTTATTAGTATCCTGAGAGCACTCAATCTTACGAACATCGCCGCATCCCCATGGCCATAGGATCAAAATTCGGACACTTGGCAACTGACTCATATTTATGACTGTTGCAGTGTCCTGGGGTCATGGGATCCTCTTTTGTGACCTTTTGACAAGTAAAGTCAATGGGGAAGCCAGTTCCACTTAACAACCATGTTACTAACTTAATACCTGCAATGATTCACTTAACAACTGTGACAAGAAAGGGCGGTAGAATGGGGCAAAACTCAATAAATGTCTCAGCAACAAACTCTGGGCTTAATTGTGGTCGCAAGTCAAGGACTGCCTGTATACAGGTGGTTGAAAGGGGCTATTACTTCCCAATATAGGCTTGGGAGAGTCTCAAATGCTGCTGGGTGACGGAGTGGAAGGGCTTTGTAGCCTGATCCAGCAGGACTATTCTTATATTCTTATACTCGTGTTTCACTCTTTTTGTTAAGATTAGTCACCCCTGAAATCAGAAGTTTACATTCTTACCTGGTCTGAAAAGTTCTGGCTCCTTGTTTCTGAAACTTACCTGAAATTCGTGCAAATCCCAGTTTGCGTTCATACTTAGTAAGGGCACCAAAAAGTCAGAAACTTGGTTAGTTTTGCCTTGACTTTCCCACCATTGGATGTCCCAAAATGCCTGGACTACAGCTTTCAGCAGATTTGCCATGCTGGAGTAAGCTATTCAGAGATCTTGTCCAGTATATCTATGGGGTGAGGACTTGAGACCGGCCAATAATAACCTGAGCCTTCAGAAGGAGCCCAATACTGCAAAATTAGCTTATGTACACAGTTTATAGTAAACCAGGATTTTTCAAAACCCCAATTGATTACTTATTTACTATATTTATACCCCACTGTCCTGTTCAGAAAAAAAAAAACCATTGAAGTGGGCTTACTTTTTCAAATGTGCACACCAAAGCACAGAAATCAATCAATAAAACACAAAGAGTAAAGGGTTTTTTTTAAAAAAAAATGCTGCTTGTCCATGCAATCATTTTGACATCACAATGCCTGCTCTGATTTTTATTTTTCATTTGAATTCATTTGAATATTTCATTTGGATATTTCTAAACTGCGTCTTTATTTCTTCTGTCCTCGCCTTCTAAAACGCTTCTTTGTGACTGGATTTGCAGTGTGGCCGCAGGAAGAATACATTGTGGAATATTCCTTTGAGTACGGATTCCTCCGATTATCCCAAAGCACCCGTCAACGTCTGAGCATTCCCGTCATGGTGGTGACTCTGGGTAAATGTCTATTTTACCATTCCATTCTTAACCATTGCTAAGCCTCCAGAAGTTGTGGGTGCTCCAATCCTGGTGGTTTTTAAGAAGAGATTTGTCTGAAGTGGTATAGGGCAGTGTTTGCTTGAGGATGGGTGGACTTCAACTCTCAGAAGTTGAAGGCTGGGGAATTCTGGGAGTTGGAAATCCACCCATCTTCAAGTTGCCAAGTTTGAGAAACATTGATAGGGTTTTCTGCCTGAGTAGGAGATTGGAGTAGAAGACTTCCAAGGTTCCTTCCAATTCTGTTATTCTATTAAGAACTCATAAGTTTGGAAACTAAGATAGAAGAGTTATTAAACTAATAATCAGACTGCCACAGTATAATATTCTGTTTCGGGTTTTCTTTGGATGTTGCTGTAGATCAGGGGTGTCAAACTCAAGGCCAGGGGCCGAATCTGGCCCGCAGGGTGCTTAGATCTGGCCTGCAGGACCACCCTGGGGACAGAGAAGGACCGACCTGTGGCGCCTCTGCCAGTTAAAACAGAGCCCCAAGGACAGTGGTGGCTAACCTTTTTGGGCTCCTGGGCCAAAAATTGTGCGCGTGCTTGCACGCTCGTGCTCATGTGCCAGCACCCAAAAGGCAATGTGCGCCCCCCTATGCATGTGTGCACAATACCACCCACCCATCCCCTGTTGCCCCCTTACTTGCACTGCGCCTCACAGCTGATTTTCGGCCAGTTTGAGGCCTTTTTCAGCCTCCCAGAGGCTTGAGGAAGGCTTCTGCAAGCTTTGCAGGCCGAAAACTAGCCCCATTTCGTCACTTCTGGTATTTTCAGGAAAACAGGAAGTGATGAAACGGGGCTAGTTTTCGGCCAGCAAAGCCTGCAGAAGCCTTCCTCAAGCCTCTGGGAGGCCAAAAAGGGCCTCAAACCGGCCAAAAATCAGCTGTGAGGTGCGCACATGTGCAGTAAGTTTGCCTGAAGCTCACATGCCAGCACAAATGACTCTGCATGCCATCTGTGACACGCGTGCTCTAGGTTCGCCATCACGGCCCTAGGGCCCTCCCGAGCTCCATTTTCTCTGGCAGAGGGTTGCAGGAGGCCATTGCAGCTGAAAATGGAGGTCAGGAGTCCATTTTCTCTGGCAGAGTGCTCTGGCCACCACAGGCACCCCAAAACAAGTGACGTTGAATTGGCCACGCCTACCCTGACACCCCTCCCACCCGAGGTCAAACACAACCCTGATCCGGCCCTCAATGAAATTAAATGTGACACCGCTGCTGTAGATATTTATATGTGCTGCCAGCAAACATTCAGTGCAAGTAAAAATAAATGAAAATGAAATGTCTCAGGAACAGGAAATTCATTTTAAAACAGAAAGGGTAGCGGGGCTCTGCAGGAGTGACAGTGGAAGACATTGGATCCCCTAGCCTTAAGAATTTCGTCTGTATTTTAAAATGAATGCTATTTTAGTGTAACTGGCTTACTAATTTAATGAATGCCCCTTGACTATCTGGGAACACAGCATTTGCAAGTGATCATTTGTTGCATTTCTCTTTTTTTTGAAAATTTTATTTGGGTTTTCACAAAAGCATAATACAAATAAAACACCTTTTTTTGAAAATAGCATGGTCCCGGGTTATCACTTCTTCATAAAGACACAAACTCAATTTCATGCTCATTTTTGTGTTCTATTCCATATGTTATTACTGTTTTACATTTTCTACATAGTTTTTCCCCTCTTTTAATTTTCTCAACTTTATTTTGATTATCTCATCTCAATTCAAATCATTATATTTATACTTTTGTCTGTCCTGTTTCAATTTCATATTATCTTTTCTCATTAAACAAATTTTCCCCTGTAGTTACTAATTGGAGTATGACATCTTTATATCTTTTAATTTTATCCATTCATCTCTTATTTAAGCTTCAATGTATACCTTTAAGATTATAACATTCAATATTATACATAACTTCCAATCGAACACTGCTTGGTACATTCTTAAAATACACACTATATTCTTTGGGAACACTTATAAACTTTCCATAAATAATTCCCCCCCCCATATTTCTCTTCCCTTATATTTTATAAATCATTAATAATAATTAAAATGTTCCCATCCTTTCCTAATTTAATTCTCTCATTCACTTTATTTCATTTATTTATTAACAAACAATCCACTAGATTGCGATTAATACTTTTTCCATCATTTTAATCATATTTTCTAAAATTGTTTCTATTTGTAATATAACAATACTATCTTATGTACCTTTGCAGAACCCCTTTTACAATTAAGTTTTCACCCATTATCCCTAAACAGGTTCGTTCGTTGCATTTCATGGCTCCCAAACTTATAGAGAAATTGTGAATTTCCATACAACTGTCTCCATACAGCTAAAACAGCTCATGGATATTTGATCTCCTAAGAGGAAGCCCAAATTAAAAATAGAAAATGGGAATCCTGATTCTGTGGCACATGAGGCCCACCAGGCTGCAGAATGGAGGAGGCCAACATTTTCTTCTTTAGCCACGGGGTTCCCCAACGTGGTACCCAGGAATGCCCCTCCCCAACATAACACCTGCGGTACCCATCAGTCTCCTTATCCTCGCCAATATTTTATCAAAATGTTCTTTTTCCTTAAAAAAACAGAAAACTGACGTACTACTAAACACAGCACCAGCCTCCAGCATCATATTTGGAATATCTCTAGGCTCCAAGCGATTCCATAAATGTCCTTAACAAAAAAGAAATATGCTTTATTTTGTTTTGAAGTGTCTCCCCAATTATCCGCCTGGGATCCACAACTTTTAAAGTTCTCAGCAGGCCCACCAGAAACATTTGAGGCAATGGTTAGTTAGTTAGCTAGTTAGCTAGTTAGTTGATTAGTTAATCCTTGTGGTTAAATAGCAAAGGCAGAATTTGCTGCAGGCTTTTAGTCATAAGAGTTTTCCCAAGGAAAGAAGAGATGAAAATCATTTCCAGTTAGTATGAATATCAGTCTTTCTAGGACCCAGGGAAGAGTCAATCATCAGAATTGATTTTATTTCCTATGTGCTCAAAATCTTATCCAGTTCCTTTCAAAACTGATTTTCCTGACATTCAGTTTCCATTTTGGATAAGTCTGACCATTGTTACCTTGTTCAGACTTAACTCTTTGAATCCAAACCCTTTTCTCTTAAGACCAAGACTCATTCATGTTTTCCTTCACTATGATTTATTTAATAATACAGTAAAGATTACAGTATTTTAAACCTGTATTTTTAGTGGCAGTGTCTGCCTTGAAAAAGTTAAGTAACACATTTCAGATAATTTAAGCCTGCAAATTGGCCCCTCCTTCCTGAAAAGTGGAGGCTTCTTCCTTCTAGCAATTTTCTCCCAGTTTTGGGAATTGTAGCCTACACATTGGAAAAAGCTCCTGTGGTTGAGAAACACTTGTGTTAAGACTTTTGTGTGAAATTCTGCCTTGTGGGTCTTTTCTGCTGTAATTTAACTTTGTCCGCCTTCACTCTTCTTACAGATCCCACCCGGGACCAGTGCTTTGGAGACAGGTTCAGCCGCCTCTTATTGGATGAATTCTTAGGATACGATGACATTCTCATGTCCAGTGTGAAAGCCTTGGCTGAAAATGAGGAGAATAAAGGTTCGGAAAAAGGGCACGTGGGTTGAAGCATGAGTACAAACCTCTGCGTCATGCTATATTGTTCGGATTGTTGTGGTCTCTTGGCTGCTACACGTGTTGCCATGTTTTGCATTATATTTTGTATTGTTTTCCCTTATTATAAGCCACCCTGAATCACTCAGTAGAGACAGGCAGGTCTAGAAATTGAAAGTCATCTCCCAGAAAACAGAAGCGGGCAAATGTTTGACATTCGGCTGTTTGAAGTGAGAGATGGTCTTGATACAGTTACAGGTAGACCTTGACTTACAACCACTTGTTTAATGACAAGAGCACTGAAAAAAAAAGACTTAGAGGTTCTTACACTTACGACCATCATAACATCCCCATGGTCATGTGATCAAAATTCAGGTGCTTGGCAGTTGGCATCTATTTATGATGGTTGTAGCATCCCTAGGTCATATGATCATCATTTTTGAGACCTTCCCAAACAGCTTCCAGCAAGCAAACTCAGTTGGGAAAACCAGATTCACTTAACTATCCTGGGATTCCCGTAACAATCCCGCTGTGATTTGTTTAACAACCATGTCAAAAATTGCAAAATCAGGTGCGACTCCCTTAACTTAATGTCCCAATTGTGATCAAAAGGACTACTCCTTTATCCCTGGGATGGCTGTGTATTTGTGGAACAATATCCCACTACTTTAATTTGCACAGTCTGCGGCTGAGCCATTTTTTTTTCTTTACGACAAATGTCACAGAATTGGAAGGAATCATTGAGTCCGACTAACTCCCTGCTCTGTACAGGAATCTCAATTAAAGCTGTGATAATAGGTAGCTGGCCAGCACTTGCTTAAGGGGTATGAGTGTGATTATCTTCTTCCTATTTATAATATACTCATTGTTTGATGAAAGCCTTAGCTTTGCTTTCTGGAATGCAGTTCTTCTTGCCTTGGATAGGGAGTTGTGCTTGTTAAATAATCTTGATTAGATTATATACTCTCTTGGAGAAGGGATTGTTTTGAAGATTGTCCAGACCCTTCCAGACAGAGGGGCAAGGTTTCAAATTGGTTGGAGACTGGCTGTTTGGAAAATTATACAGATGCTGTGTAGTGTGAGCTGCTTTGATTGCCAGCCTGTTTCTAAAACATAACAGAAGAAACTTTGGATGCTTGTTTTAAAGTCTTGAAAGACTGCCCCTTTAATATAACTCTTTGGTGATTTTTAGAAGACCACCTGACTCCCCACCCCACCCCAATGAAATGATGGCTGTGGGGCTTCAGTAATGGAATAACATCTTTACACCTCATTTTTAAAATTCCTAATCACTATGGCTGAAAAAGAAAATGGAAATCTCAGGAGCCGAAATAGGCACATTTGAAAAATCTCAGGGGTAGAACAAGCTTCGTTACTTCTCTTTGTAGTTGGTAAACCAAATGTGGATGCACATTTAGCAAAATTATATAGAATAATTATATATAATATATAAAACCCCAAGAGGTTTCCGCCTGGCACTTTCTTCAGGCTGTCAAAAAAACGTTGAGTGTCCTTTTGGGAGAGTGATTGGTGGTTGACTGATTGAAGTACAGGTAGCCCTCAACTTACTACCACAATTGAGCCCAAAACTTCTGTTGCTGAGTGAAACATTTGTTAAGTGAATTTTGCCCTATTTTGCTACTTTTCTTGCCTCAGTTGTTCTATGAATCTATCAGCATTCCAAGTAATGCACCCATTGAAAGCAGAACTCCGAAGCAAGTAGATTCCTCAAATAACATTGGATACATCATATTGGCACAAAGTTAGCGTGCTTTTTACCTGATTAAAAATGTAAGTTTTCCACGTCCCCCAAGTCTCAGTCACATGGTCCAATAGAAGTGCTGGCCAGTTGCTTGGTTACTTTGCTCCTCCTCTCTCAGCTGCCTGTCGGACTGACCTTGGTTCCCACAGGAAAAAACTTCTGTTTTGACTGCAAAATCCTAGTTAATGATTTATCTCCCCCTCCCACCTAGTGGCAAACTCTGAAACCTCAAAAATGGCCCCAGCCAGGTTCGCTTCAGGATTGACATTAACATCAATTGGAATAGAGCTGGAAGGGTCTTCTAATCCAGCTCCCTGCTCAAGCAGGAGAACTAAACCATTTCAGACAAGTGACCGTCCAATCTGCTTAAAAACCTCCAGTGATGGAGCACCCACAACTTCTAGAGGCAAGCGGTTCCACTGGTTAATTGTCCTCACTTTTAGGAAGTTTCTCCTTAGTTCCAGGTTGCTTCTCTCCTTGGTTAGTTTCCATCCATTGTTTCTTGCCTTGTCTTCTGGTGCTTCGGAAAATAGATTTAACCCCTCTTCTTTGGAGGGTTAAAAAAGTGTAGGTGGCAGTCATAACCTTGCATGAAAACCAGACATGGATGCATATAAAAGAAGGGATAAGGCTGGTTTTTTTTACATCCCTCTCTATGCGGATAAATTGGTAGAGGATTTTATATTGGATTTTATGTTATGATTAAAGATAGTCCTCAATTAATGACGTTAAGTCAGCCCACAATTTTGCTTGTAAGTTCTGATGAGAATAGCATAGCATAGCATAGCATAGCATAGCATAGCATAGCATAGAATAGAATAGAATAGAATAGAATAGGGAATAAGGAATAAGGAATAAGGATAAGGATAGAAATAGAATAGAATAGAATAGAATAGAATAGAATAGAATAGAATAGAATAGAATAGAATAGAATTCTTTATTGGTCAATTGTGATTGGACACAGATGGAATTTGTCTTTGGTGCAAATGCTCTCAGTGTACATAAAAGAAAAGATACATTTGTCAAGAGTCAAGAATCATAAGGTACAACACTTAATGATAGTCATAATAAGCAATAAATCATACTAGGAAACAGTCCATATAATCAAATCATACTCGGAAACAGTCTGTCATGCCCCTGGTGGAGTTGGACTCTGAGGGAGAGGAGGAACAGCCGACGGAGTGGAAGTGTGGCTCCGGAGGTTGTGGAGGAGGCTGGAGAAGGGCAGAGGCCGGCTGGGCAGTCAGAGGAGGACCCAGGCCCATCCCCTCTCCATCCTAGGGCACGCAGGGAGGAGAGGATAAGGGAGAGACATGGTCTACTGGGGAGGAGAGGGCCTTGATCCTCTTCATGGGCTGCAGCTGTGACAACTGGATAAGAGGATGGACACGCATGAGGGCGAACGCTGGAAACAAAGCGTGGAAATATCTCTAGTTTGTGGTTCCTCTCTGAGTTTGGCGTCCTTCCCAGTGTGTGTTATCTGTGGACGTCCTCCAGGCCTTATCTTGCCTGGTTTGTGTTGCTTTTTTCCTTAACTGTTTGTGTGGGAGTGTTTTTGTTTTCCGTCCAAGATATTCAGAGCTTGGAAGCAAACTGAAGGAATAAAAGGGGCTTCACCTGTTTTCTGTGACTGAGTTTGTTTTGTATTCCACCCTGGGTCATCACACAGTCCATATAAATCATAATGATACAAGCAACAAAGTTATTGTCATACAGTCACAAGTGGGAGGGGATGGGCGATAAGGAGTGATGAGAAGATTAATAGTAATAGTAGTGCAGACTTTGTAAATAGTTGGACAGCATTGAGGGAGTTATTTGTTTAGCAGAGTGATGGTGTTTGGGGGAAAATTGTCCTTGTGTCTAGTTGTTCTGGTGTGCAGGGCTCTATAGCGTCGTTTTGAGGGAAGGAGTTGAAACGGTTTATGTCCGGGATGTGAGGGGTCTGTAGATATTTTCACAGCCCTCTTTTTGACTCGTGTAGTATACAGGTCCTCGAATGAAGGCAGGTGGGTAGCAGTTGCTTTTTCCGCAGTGAGTTCTCATGTGACATGACCGATTTTATGATCTTTTTGTGGCCGTTGTTAAAACACAGCGGTTATAAATCTAAGCGCCTAGTCCTAAGTCGAAGACTCCCTGTATTGTAAAGTGCCCAGGATCTTGGGAAGCTTTGTAGGCGTCATATACACAAACGAGAATAAAACTCCTCTAAAACAGCGCAGCAAACGCTTTGCATTCAGGCGAGGCTTTATCACATGGAATTATCCCAGGCTGTGTGGAGACTTTCTTAAGAGAGCCAGTGTACCAAATACTTAGGAAACCCTGTTGAATGAATGAATGAATTCCTCCTCACGTTGTTATCTTTCCTCCCTCTCTTCCCCCCCACTCCCCCCCATCTTTTGTTTACTGGTCTGACAGGTTTCCTTCGCAATGTGGTGTCTGGGGAACACTATCGTTTCATCAGCATGTGGATGGCTAGGACGTCCTACGTTGCAGCCTTCGTCATCATGGTGATCTTCGTGAGTATTTCTCTCCTCTTACCTTTTTTTTTTTCTTCCTCAGCCTGAATCGGCCGTTGTTGTTTCCCAGAATTTTCAAGCCGTTGTGGGAGACACCCAAAGCCTGGTTTGTGTTTCATGGGCCGCAATCCTGCCACAGCATAGCTCAAGGCAGCTTTGCCAGGGATGCAGAAGGGTTCCCTGTTCAACGGCCTTCAATACAGGCAGTCCTCGGTTTACGACAATTCATTTAGTGACCATTCGAAGTTGCAACATCACTAAAAGAGAAAGGTTTACTGTTTTTCACACTTCACGGTCATTACAGCACCCCTGGTCACGTAATCAAAATTCAGATGGTTGGCCATGGCGATTCCTATTTTTATGATGGTTGTGGCGTCCTGAGGTCACAAGATCAACTTTTGAGACCTGACCAGGAATGTCAACGGGGAATCCGGATTCACTTAACCAACCGGGTTACTAACTTAACAAGTGCAGTGATTCACTGAACAACGGTGGCAAGGAAGGTCGTAAAAGGGGGTAAAACTCACTTAAGAACAGAAATTTGTGGCCGTATTGTGATTGTTTTGTAGCCTCTGGATCTTATCAGCAACTGAACCAGCAAGGAGAGGAATCCAAGATAAAATGTTACGCAGATGGCTCGTGCTTACAGTTAACCCAACCGCAACACTGTACATGACAGATGATAAAAGTAATCAAAGGTTTTGGCTGCCTTTCTGCGCGCAAAATTAACAAGAAGGAAACAAAGGCGTTTTAATTTCTAAAGAACAACATTATGTGAAAGAAGAGAATGATTGTAACAAAACTACCCCCAGTGAAATGTTTAGGGCTTTATCGGATGCGATATAATGAAGGCAGTTTCCAAAGTGTTTATTAAAAAATATGGAAAGAAATAAAACATGACCTTGAAAGGTGCAAGAAATGAAGATTTTCCTGGCTAGGACTTACTGCAATAATACTGTAAAAATGAACATATTACCTGAGATAATTAAATTAATGCATGAGTTAAAATCCTAGATCAGATATGTGAGAGGACTGGTTCCCTGCAAAATGGCTAGCACCTGTGGGCTGGTGGTACCCTGTCCCTTTAAAACCTCTTTCCTAGCCAGACCTGCAACCTGTGTCTATAAAAGCTGAGCAGAGAGACAGTTGGATGTGATGGTCTTGGTGGGGAGGAAGATGGTTTGTTTTAGTTTGAGAAATTGAAGTAGCCTAAGACAAGTTTACTGTTACCGTTCTCCAGAAATGAGAGTCACAAAGAGATGTAGTAGTGGAAGAACATCAGTTGTAGAACAATTTGCAAGACTAACACTTTTTCTGAGGATAATAGCCCATCTCTGTCAACACTTTAAGCACAAAACTTTGGAATGGTTAAATGAATTGTGTTTTTCATTTTAATTCTGGGCACATTAATTTTCATTCCAGAGAGTGCTTTTCAACTATCAGAATCTATGAGAAGGCTTTCCTGCTTTTCATGGTTGGCCTTGGGGCTTTCAGGATTTAATGTTTACCAACTTGTCTCTTTTCAGACTCTCTCTGTTTCCATGCTGTTGCGTTACTCACATCACCAAATCTTCGTTTTTATCGGTAAGTTTTAAAAATCCTTGCCCTGAGTTTCTGCAATGCCTGCTGTCCTGGTGGGCTTGGAATGAGCATGAGGGTGAGTTGTGAGCCGTGAGGGTACAGTGGTTAAAATGCAGAATTGCAGGCTGACACTGCTCACTGCCAGGAGTTTGATCCTGACTGGGCTCAAGGTCGAATCAGCCTTCCCTCCTTCCCTACTCAGCACCGACCACCCAAGGAGGACCCAGATTGTTGGGGGCAATATGCCAACTCTGTAAACTGCTCAGAGAGGGTTGCAAAGCTCCACAAAGCAGTATATCAGTCTAAATTTTATTGCTGTTGCTATGATGAGAGTACTGAGAAGCCGCAAATTATGGGAGCGGGTTCAGTGTTTTGACCGTAGTTTTTAATATAAGGAGGAACTTATTTCAATTTATTCCATGCCGTTAATGTGATTATTCTGAGCACAGGAGTAATAGTGTTAGGTACAGTGGGTACATTTAATTTTAATTCAGTGTAAATGAAAAACCGTTCCATTTGCTATTCAGCGTGCCAGGCAAAGATTGAGAACAGCTATCAACCTTGAAAACCTGCACATTCTTGGTTTAAACGCTGCTATGGTCCATTTGAATCCTAATCCATGTTAAATAACGACTCCCCGGTATGGTGCTTGCCGTGATTTATTTTAATGTGCAGTCTTGAACAGCGCAGCCAAGAAATATTTGGTTGTTTGTTCACCCTTTAATGAATCATCATTTTGGCATCCTGATATTAGATAGCAGCTGGCTGGAACTTTCTCTAGTGATGGAAATTTAATTTTCTAGCAGGGAGTAAGGTTGCATTAGCAGCTTTAGGAAGACTGTAGCTGATGTTTATAAGCAGACCTTTACAGCAATAGCAGTAGCACTTAAGACTTATATGCTGCTTTATAGTGCTTTACAGACCTCTTTAAGTGGTTTTACAGAGTCAGTCTATGGCCCCCAACAATCTGTGTCCTCATTTTACCCACCTCGGAAGGATGGAAGGCTGAGTCGACCTTGAACCTGGTGGGATTTGAACTGCCAAATTGCAGGCAGCCGATAGTCAGCAGAAGTGGCCTGCAGTACAGCACTCTTAACCACTGCGCCACCGAGGCTCTTATGCAGATAGTCCTTGACTGATGACCACAATCGGAGTCAGAATTTCCACTGCCAAGCAGTGGAATTGTTATGTGATTCGTGCCTGATTTTATGACCATTTTTTAAAACCGCAGTTTTAAGCAAATCACTGCAGTTCTTAAGTGGATTGTGCAGTTGTTAAGTGACAATCCCATCTTCTCCCATTGCTTGTTGGGAGCCAGCTGGGAAGGTCACAAATGACAGTGCACATGACCCTGGGATGCTGCAGCTGTTGTAAAATGGAAGGCATTTGCCAAGTGCCTGAATTTTGATTGTATGATTGTAGGAATGCTGCAATGATTGTAATTGTGATTGTAGGTCACTTTTTTTCCCCCGGTGCTGTTGTAACTTCCATCACTCAACAAAAGGTTTTAAGTCAAGGGCAGTTTGTCAAGTAGGACCGTGTTTCTCAACCGTGGCAACTTGAAGATGCACGGACTTCAACTCCCAGCATTCCCCAGGCCAGCTTATCTGACTATTTGGGGAATTCGGGCTGTGTGGGGTACGCTGAGAATTGAAGTCCGCAATCTTGAAGTTGCCACGGTTGAGAAACCCTGAAGCAGGAGAGATGCTAAAATTGAGATTTTTTTTTTGCCCCCTTGTCAGTTCTGAGCAATGGCTTCTTAATCAGAAATCGGAGGTTGCTTTCCAAGACCTTGAAGTATGTATAGGTTGTCCTCAACTTGCAAAAGTTCATTTAGTAACCATTCGAAGTTACGATAGCATTCTGGACTTCTGGTTGAGAACATCCGATGGGATAGCGATTAAAAAAAAGATTTTAGATTGCACGGAGATGGATAGGCTTACTGTAGAATTAAAAGGTAGAGGTGATTCGGAATATTATTTGGTTTGGGACGCATGGTACAACTGGCTAGAAAATAGAAGTCAAGATTAGTAATGTAATTATCATGTCTATACAAGTACTTTCAATGCTGTAGCGCTGTTACAAATGTTGAAAAATGTTCAATAAAAATATATTTTTAAAAAAACGAAGTAACAATAGCTCTGAAAAAAAAGATCTGTGGAGATTCTCGGTCATCCAGGTCATGGTGGCAACTGGGCTTGTCTTGTTTTTTTTTTCCTTTGAGGACATTTCACTTCTCAACCAAGAAGCTTCTTCCACCACCCCCACCGTCCAGTCAGAGCTGAAGAAGCTTCTTGGATGAAAAGTGAAACGCCTTCAAAGAAAAAAAGCAAGACAAGCCCAGTTGCCTCCTGAAAAAGCGCCTTTGGGGCACTGAACAAAAAAAAGAGACTTCTGACTGTTTTTCACACTTACAATCGTTGCAGCGTCCTCACAGTCACGTGATCAGAATTCAGCCGCTTGGCAACTGACTCATATTTATGACGGTGGCTGGGTCCCGGTGTCCCGCGATCCCCTTTTGTGACCTTCTGACAAGCAAAGTCAATGCGGAAGCCAGATTCCCTTAACAGCTGTGTTCCTAACTTAGCAACTGCAGTGATCCACTTAATCTCACTTCTTGTGGCAAGAAAGTTTGTAAAAATGGGGCAAAATTCACTTGAACAAACGTATCACTTAGCAATAGAAACGTTGGGCTGAATTGTGGTCCTAAGTCAAGGACTACCTTGCATTCTGGTATATACACTGGCTTTGACCTGTATGGCCTCTACCCTACCACTGAATGGCCGGTTGTTCTTGTTGCGTGAAATCGCCTTGAACTTTGGAATAGGGCTGTGCCCCAATATCTCCTTACTCTGCCGAGCAGCGTTTCTCTAAATTCTTTTACCTGGGATCCCATTTGACTTCTAGCTGTAGGCTACGTTCCTGGGTCACCCCATAGGCCAGGGATTTGCAACCTTAAACACCCAAAGAGCCATTTGGACCCGCTTCCCACAGAAAAGAAAACACTGGGAGCCAATAATTTAACAGCGGGTGTGACTGGGTGGGCATGGCCACCTTGACGTAACTCACTCCCACCCAGTCACTTCCTGCTCTGGAATATGGAGAGTCTCTCCATCCCCCGCCATCCGCCATCACCCTTACCTTCTCAGGCCAGGCGAGGAATGATGGGGAGGGGAGGGACCAGCCAGTGGTAGGACCAGCTGATAGGGAGCCGCAGCAGAGGGCTGAAAGAGCCGCATGTGGCTCCAGAGCCGCAGGTTGCAGACCCCTTCCATAGGCCAAGAAAAATGAATTTATCTCTTGTCTGACTGCTGTCTTCTGAATTTGGCCTCCTTTCCCTTTTAACAGTGGACCTGTTACAGATGCTGGAAATGAACATGACAATCGCCTTCCCCGCAGCTCCTTTGCTGACCGTCATCTTGGCTTTAGTAGGTAAGGAGACCACCTACGCTTTTAACCTCCAGAAAGAATCCGCAGTGGTGGGGAAAGGGACAGGAAGCCCCTATTAATTGGAAAGAACTCAACCCTTTTCCAGTCAAGACTTTCCTTGGTTCTGCTTGTTTATTTGTTTAATATTTATTTGACACATTACTATAGTACAGTGTTTCTCAGCCTTGGGGATTTGAAGTTGTGTGGACTTCAACTCTCAGAATTCCCCAGCCAGAGTTGAAGTCTACACAAGTCTGGGAGTTCAAGTCCACACAACTTCAAATCGCCAAGGTTAAAAAAAACAACTGTAAAATCCTCCTTTCCAACCTATTGAAGTATCCTTCAACCACCTGCCTGCCTTTTGTCAACTGTCTTAACCCATCATATTGAAGAAATACCTTCTGAAAGGCTGGAGGCATTTCTTTCTTAAAGATGAATGCAGAGCTTCCAGGTTTTTTTTTGCAGTTATGCCGAGCACAGTCTGTGGATTTAAAGCCAGTCTCTGTGTGGCAAAAGTTTCATGGGTGCAAGAAGGCATCGTATTTGGGCTGAGATTTATGGAGGGTGATAATCTCGCAGGCAGCATGTTGATGTTCTCTTCCTTGTCTTCCCTCTTGAAACAGGCATGGAGGCCATCATGTCCGAGTTCTTCAATGACACCACCACGGCCTTCTATATCATCCTCATTGTGTGGTTGGCGGACCAGTACGATGCAATTTGCTGCCATACCAACACAAGCAAGAGGCACTGGTTGAGGTACAGACCTGGGACGGGACTCAGTCAGAGACTGACCAGTGGCCTCCCTGGATCAGAGATAGCAACCTCTGGGAAGTAGGGCAGAGTGGGGGGGAGGGGGGAGCTTGTAAATATTTTTGGAGGTGTCACAATGGGCAGGATAGATAACTTATTGTACCTAGAGGCTTTTCTAAAATATTTTTTTTATCCTTTTACTATTTTTTAAATAGCTCAAGGCAACAAATACACATAATACTCCTTCCTTCTCCTATTTTCCCCATAATAACAATCTTATGAGGTGGGCTAGGTTGAGAGAAAGAGATTAAACCAAAATCACTCAGCCGACTTTATGCCTAAAGCAGGACTAGAACCCACAGTCTCCTGGTGCTTGGCCAAAAGTGAACAGCCAGCTTTCATGCCTAAGGCAGGACTAGAACTCACCGTCTCCTGATGCTTGGCTAAAAGCCACCCACCCAGCTTTCATGCCTATGGCGGGACTAGAACTCATGGTTTTTAGCCTGGTTCCTTAACCACTAGACCAAACGGTCTTTTCGGGGTTTTTCAGGAAAGCAATTTAACGAGTCACAGAATGGCCCTTCTCAATTTAGATGTTCATCTAGCTCCACCTTGTCTGATGGATGGTCTGTCTTTAGTGTCACAGGTGGGGCTCATTCCTCCCCACCCCCAGACTGGAGGCCATCTTGGTTGATACGGCCCTCCCAGGGCCAGTTTGACTCCTTAAATCTCTGCTACTCCAGCATCGTCTTCCTTCTCAGCAGCATCGCTGCCCTTTCCCTGCCCTGGTTATCCCCCCTCATTCATTATAGGACCGGGCTGTTTCTCTCTCTCTCTGTTCACTTTTACACTTCTCTGAAGCGAAGTGGGGGGGGTGGGGGAGGAATACAACCATTTGTGTTCAGAATGGTAGCAAACATGGGATTGTGTAATATATTGTATGTAAATGCGTCTGCCTGCATATTTACATTTCCGTCTCTCTCCAGGTTTTTCTACTTGTACCACTTTGCCTTCTATGCCTACCATTATCGCTTCAATGGGCAATATAGCAGTTTAGCCTTGGTGACTTCGTGGCTTTTCATACAGGTAAGCTTCTGGCTCTAAACAAGGCCGCACGGCATTGTGTGAACCCCTAAAGCAGGACAGATTTCAAAAGATAGAATCCGTTCTACAGTTTAGCCTCCGCTGAGAAAATGCAATTTCAGGCATGGTTTGCCAAATTTCTAGTCCTTTGGCTTTCAAGTACGTAAATAACAGACTTGAAATCTCAGAAATTATCCAGCTGTCATTTTGTCTTCCTGAATAGCTAGACTCTTGTAAAAGACAAAATCCGGGTTGTGGGACACAAAAAAGCAAGGCAAATAGTTGACGGAGAATTTTCCGCGATGATTCTTCCGCATCTTAGCCAGAAAATTAGTGGTTTGCACTGGCTGTGCTGCTTTCATTTTGAGAATCATCGCAGGGCCGAGAGAATAGCTGGGCCGGGGCTGATTCAGGAAAGATGGTTAGGATTGCAGGCTCATGATCCTGCTTTGCTGATACGGATCCCACTCAGTCTTCACCAACTGCCTTCAATAAAGTTGGAGCAGAAACGGGCATAGTGGAATGTTTCGTGCAGGGTAGGGAATTTGGCCTTTCCTAACAGCATCTAAGTTACTTGGGTGGCAGGTAATGCCCAACTTCTGTGATCCCACCTTCACCTTCAGCACCCCAAGGTGGCATATGTAATGCTCCTGCCCGTTATTTCCCCACGAGAAAAGCCCTTTGAGATGGGCTGAGCTGAAAGAGAGGGATCACCCAAAGCAATAGCAGTGGCACTTAGACTTATATGCCGCTTTGTAGTGCTTTGCAGCCCTCTTTAAGCGGTTGACAGAGTCAGCCTCCTGCCTCCAACAATCGGGGTCCTCCTTTTACCGACCTTGGAAGGATGGAAAGAGGGCTCAAGCTTGAGCCCCTGTTAGGATTGAACTCCTGGCTATGGGCAGAGTTTGCCTGCAATCCTGCCTTCTAACCACCACGGCTCCTAAGCTGGCTTTGTTGCCTAAGGCAGGACTAGAACTCCTCCTCTCCCAGTTTCTAGCCTAGCACCTTAACCACCACACCGGTTCTCTTTAAAGCTCAAGGAGGAGTGATTGGTTTATACATTTTGGGAGGTTGGGGG
This sequence comes from Pseudonaja textilis, assembly GCF_049901715.1. Classification (NCBI taxonomy): domain Eukaryota; kingdom Metazoa; phylum Chordata; class Lepidosauria; order Squamata; family Elapidae; genus Pseudonaja; species Pseudonaja textilis. The sequence continues at coordinate 326,510,860 of NC_141990.1, forward strand.
TGTGTAGAGGGGAGAACTTTCTTGCTCAGCCCAGGTATCAGAAACTTTTCTTCTCTCCGGCTCCTCTCTTCCCCTCCTTGGCAGCATTCCATGATCTACTTCTTCCACCATTACGAGTTGCCAGCCATCCTCCAGCAGATCCGCATCCAGGAGATGTTGCTCCAGAACCAGCAGGTGGGGACCCAGACCGCTCTCCAGGACAACCTCAACAACAACACAACCGTGGCGGCCACCAGTTCGGCCGACCAGCAGCCCCCCCTGGACGCCAGCACAGCCGGGGCAGGAGACGGCTCCCCAGTTTCTGGGGAAGGCCACGGCCCCCCGTCCTCCGGCGCTGGCGTCTCCCTCGGGAATGACTTGAATTGGGTGGCAGAGACAGCCGCTGTCATCACAGAAGCCTCCTTTCTCTCCAACCTGGGCAGTTCCTTTCTGGACTCGGGGGCCACTCCGGCCGTTGTGACTAGCGGAGGGACTTTGCAGGACCTGGAGCCCGCCTCGAACCCGGCGACCCAAAGTTTGGTTAGTAGTAGTGACCGCACGGAAGTGAGCTCCGTCACGATTGAGGGAATGCCCACCGTTGGGACCTCTGTGACCAATACACCTTCTCCCGCCACGGCCCAGTCAGAGCTGGAAGACGTTCCCCAGCCGCCAGAGAGTTCGGTAGGCCGAGCTGAGCCTCTGAAGACAGACTCCTCCCAAGGGTTGGCTTTAAGGGGACTCCTAAGTCAGGCCTCCGAAAGGCCTGCCGAGAGGGATCCCACGCCGCTCCCCCCAGAAAATAGGATCTCCTGAGCCCACGAAGTCCCTGCTGCTTCTCCCGAACTCCTCCTGCCGCAGGAGACTGGGCGGCTTTCCGATGGCATCGATTCGAGTTCCTCTTTTAGAGAAGAAAGAGGCAGAGTTAGAACATAAGATGAAGGGAAAGGCCTCGTTTTCTCCTGCCTTCCAAGTACCAGGAAAGGAAATGGGGGTTAGGGGGGGAGGAGAAGCTGAATAAAAAGAAGGGGGAAGCGATTGTAGATGTCGGTCCCTGCGTCGGAATCAACTCTTTTTGAAAGAAGCGGCTTTCCGCATCTCTGGTCAGTGAATTGCGTTGAGCCCCAATTTCTCATCTCTGCCTCCACCCTCCGTTTCCCAGACTGCATGGAATCATGAGGACTCCTTCTGAGTATCTGCTGGAGATCCTAATTTGCATTTAGATCCTTGTCTGTTGGCATTCAGTTTCGTCTTGAAAGGGTGCTTTAGAAGCGGGGGAGTGGGGAGGAGGAGAAAAAGAAAGAAAGAAAGAACGGGTATCATGACAAAAGTTGTTTTTGTGGATGCACCTTGGAATTGGGTGGGGGATTATAAAGACCAGGAACCCCTGGTGTTGGTGATTATAAAGAGAAATCGATCCTTAAGCAGAAGGTGCAGCATGGAAAGTTGGCATGAACTGGCTCCGGAATTATCGACGGGAATTGTTATTTGAAGGGTCTTAATACTTGAGTCCTAAAAAAATAATAATTGGACTACATCTGCTTATGTACAAACACCATGTTAATTTCTCTCTCTCTTTTTTTTTCCCTAAAGAGGGTTGTAGGGGATTATTTAAATAATACAACAGGCTTGAGGGGGCCGGGACACAGTGTCTTACCCCATTCCCCCACCCCAGTCCTTTGAACCCAGATCTTTTTCTTCAATAACTTGAGAGTCTAAGCGATTCTCTCCTTTAAGGTGGGCCTGCCCCAATGAAAAGTCTACAGCCTTCAGATCGGTGGTTCTTTGCCTTTTACCTTCTCTTAAGTTAGCCTCCAGGTGGGAGGAGCCCAGTGATGGGTTGAAAACAAATGTGCAGGAACTCTGAGATTGTGGGCCCTTTGCACTTGTGGGGAGGTGTGGCTGGATGAACAGAGCCGTTCAGAATTTGCTTCGGCTTACGACAGTTCTGAGTTGGTGCAAGTTAAACGCTTTCAAAGAATTGAAAGGCAAAGAATTGTTCTCTTTTTGAGTTGAAAGAGAGGAGCTAATAAAATAGCCACCGGGCAGGATGCATTAGAGCACGGTTTCTCAACCTTGGCCACTTTTTAAGACAGGTGGACTTCAACTCCCAGAATTCCCCAGCCAGGGGAATTCTAGGAATTGAAGTCCACCTGTCTTAAAAATTTGCCAAGGTTGAGAAAACATTGCCTGAAGAGCCAGAGGAATGGCTGAAAAGTGATATATATATATATATTTTTTTTTGTCAATTCATCCAAAGAGTTCCCATCCGCTGCTGCTTATCCACTTAAATGCGGATGATTGCATTGTCTGGGTTGACCGGATTTCAGCCACCGCATCTTTCCAATGTGACGCCTTTGACTAGCTAATACTGAACTTCCTCCAAGGAGGAAGTTGCTTCCCCAGCATGACTGCTTACCGGGAGGGGGGTCACACTTCTTTCTTTCCAGAATGACGCTTCTCTTATCGACTGGGAGCAGCCCGTTTCCATAGTTGGCTTTGGAATGGGGTTCCCGAGTGCCTTCTGTAGACTTCCCAAATCTGGGAAGAGGGAGGAATGATTGGGGGAGAGGGGGCAGTAGGAAACTGAGCAGACCCCCCGAGTTTCTGACCCCCATCACTCCCCTCTATGACGTTCCGAGCAAGAATCAAATCTCTGGGACAGGCAACCTGGTGTTGGGCGCCACAAAGGAGAGAAGCTGATGGCAGATCAGTCCAGGGTGCAAGTGGTTTTGGTTTCCACTTGGTTTGGAGATGGAAAAACCAAAACCCAAATGGCAGGCAGGCCAGCGCTTCCCCTTCCCCCAGTGAGGGTGGCCCATTCTTGTGCAATAGATTAGTTGAGTTCTTGGCCGTGTGCCGATTCTCTACCCAGATCAGTGACCGAAGACGCTTGTAACTGGTCAGACTTCGGGCCTTTTTGCTTTTGAGCGGGTTTTTTGGTGGGGGGGGGGAGGGAGAGGGAGGCAGAACTGGATGGAAGAAAGAGACTCAAAACTAAATCACACGAATAGAGTTCATTCTGTTTAATGTACAAAATGTTTGTATGTATATATATATATATAGTATATATACTGTATAAATACCGTATTTAATCATTGCTTGCTCCTTCTCCTTTTGTCGGTTATACCCTTTGGGGGGACGTGGGGAGCGGGGGGTTACAAATGCCAGCACCATAGCAAAACGCACAGCAACCAGGAGAGATTCAGCTGCTCCTGGTAGGAAGGTCTCTTTTAGAGAGCTCTGTTTCCTTTACAATTCTTAAGATTTCACTTGTTCCAGCTACTGGATTTGCCCATCCCCACGTGAATGGCTTCTGCCTCCTGCTCAGCATGGCCATTCTCGGCCTCTCTCACTCTCCAGAGGTTGAGAATAAGGCTCAGGAAAAGAGGGCTTCAGCGGTTTACCGACAGATAATGCAAGAGAAACAGGACATTTCTCTCATGTTAATTTGCATTAGAGCAGATTTAATTTTTGTGCTGGCTTCACCCATGTCTTGGCCTGGCGCCGTCTGCCTTGGAGGCCTGGCCCAGCCTCGCCACTAAAAAGCCAAGTGAGACCCTCAGCTGGCGATATATTGCAAACTCCTGCTGGAGAAGCTCTTAATACGAACTAATCTCTCCAAAAAGGTGTCTATCTACTGATTGAGTTCATAAAATATTCTCTGAACTGGAGAATCCAGCTTAGTTTATTTTTCCATTCCCCGCCCCAGATATTGGTCTGTGAGGAATACAGGATCGTTTGGGGAAAATCCAAAGCAAAGTTTGAGTTTCCAGAATGCAAGAAAGTTTAAAAAAAACAAACATCATTTTTCTAAAGATGACAATGTTTTAATTCCTCTTTTGATTCTTAGTCCATTACCCATCTAATTTTGTTTTTAAAGTAAATAAAATTACGAGGACAGGATTTTTTGTTATAAAAATGGGGCAGTAGCTCAGTTCAGCATTCTTCCGGTTCCTGCCCCCCTCTAGATCTGTAGGACTACACTTCCCATCATTTCCGAACATTATGGGTTGATGGAGATGGGAACTAGACTGTTGATGGAGATGGAATACATCTTAAAGGGCGTCAAATTTTGGAAGGCTGTTCTGCATAGAAATGTTAAAAGACCTATTGCAATATCCACCAACTCACTTGAATTTGCACTGCCCAAAAATAAATACCAAAGGGGAACCCCAATGTGGCTGATGATGTAAACCTATAAAGACATATTTAAACTTTGGTTTCATACCTCAGGACCATCCCAGCTTTAATTTTCAGCAAATTCCTTTTGAAAAAAAATGGGGCTTCGGGATTGGTACTTGGCATTTAAATGTATTTTATTTGGTTTTAAATATATTTGTAAGATTTATAAAATGCCTCATGCTAGATCATCTGTGGGGAAATGTCATCTCTGAAAAGGCCCTATGTGGAAACTCTCAGGCACACCTGATGTATTTCTTTGGTTTCCAACCTGTTCATGCTTTATGAAAGAAAGAAAGAAAGAAAGAAAGAAAGAAAGAAAGAAAGAAAGAAAGAAAGAAAGAAAGAAAGAAAGAAAGAAAGAAAGAAAGAAAAAGAAAGAAAGAAAAATACTTTAAAAGGTGATTGTTCTCCCTTGCCTCTCTTGGTGTTATGTATATGAAGTAGAGCTATGCAGAGCTGAATTCAAATTGCAAATGCTGTGTTTGCAGCACACACATCGCACCTGCTGGGAAGAATGAAAGTAGCTGCACTTTGCCTTGGACTGATGTGATTGCCTATTCCTGCTGCTGTGTAATTGTGAGAAAGAAGACATTTAGCATAAGGTGACCCTGATAAGGGCCTACACAAGGACGTGTGTGTGTGCGCGCGCGCGCTCTGAATTCAGATTTTGCCCTTTTAACTTGAAATCTGCCCAGCTGTAATACCAATCTGCCTTCTAAGGATGGCTGTGCATGCCAAGCTGGTTTAGTCTATCACAAGTTTGTTTCTCTTGCCCAGAATGAAATACTACTCCCATCCGGGTTCAAAAGGAAGAAAAGCTGATTTAAATAGGACAGTTTTTAGGAAAGGCAGAGTTGAGATGGATCTCTAGCTCAAAATAGGTAATCATTGACTTAATAACTGAGCCCAAATTTTCTGTTGCTAAACAAGACAGCTGTAAAGTGAGTGTTTTACGAATTTTATGAATCTTTTTGCCACACTTGTAAAGGGAATAACTGCAGTTGCTAGTAACACAATCGTTAAAATCTGGCTTCCCTGTTGACTTGATTATCAGAAAGTCGCAAGAGGCGATCACGTGACCCCAGGACATAAATATGAATCAGTTGCCACAAGCACCTGAATTTTGGCCACGTGACCACGGAGATGCTACAACGGTTGTAGGAGTGAAAAACGGTCACAAGTCACTTTTTTTCAATGCTGTTGTAACTTTGAAAGGTCATTAAATGAAGGACTACCTCTATTTTCTGCTGCCAGGGATATTTAAAGACAAAAGTCAGCTATCTTTCTCTTTTTGTAGTCAAAGGATGCAGGACTCAATACAATGCAACGTTTTTGGAGGGGCTGCAAATTTAGCTCTTTGCTCCAACTCCATGTGCTGGAGGTGGCAACTCCCATAATTTCTCCTTAGTTCTAGGCTGGGTTTCTCCTTGTTAAGCTTCCATCTGGTTCCAGGAAAGCTGCTCTGTCCAATCCAGAATTGGCTCAGGAGAGAGGAGGCCACCATGGAGCCCGTCTGCCTCGTCCTGAGTCCGATTGGCAGAAGTTTCTTTCGGCCTCACATCCTGCTCCACCCGCTAAGACAAAGGGGAAAGTGAAGTCCTGGAGCAATTCCTTTTGCCCACCCTCTCCAAGTTACAGAGACGAAATTTTGGTGTAAAATTATTGAACAATAAAATTAAAATTATGGAAGGAATGATAAATACACTCCATGAGCATATAAATTTTCTATTAGGCTTACCCAATATCAGACCTCTCCCCATTGCTTCTCTCTCCTCCCTCCCTCCCCTCCTTCCCCCTCCTCCGTTCCCTCCTCCCTCCTCTCCTTCCCTTTCCTCCCCCTCCCCTTCTCCCTCCTTTCCTCCTCTCCTCCTTCCCGTTCTCTCTTCTTCCCTCCTCCCTCTCTTCCCTCCTTACCTTCTCTCCTCCCTTCCCTTCCCCTTCCCTCGTCCCTTCCCCTTTCCTTCCTTCCCTTCCCTCGTCCCTTCCCCTTTCCTTCCTTCCCTTCCCCTCCCCTCCTTCCCTCCTCTCCTCCCTTCCTGTTCTCTCTTCCCTCCTCCCCTCTCTTCCCCACTTACCTTCTCTCCTCCCTTCCCCTCCCTCCTCCCCTTCCCCTTTCCTTCCTTCCCTTCCTTCCCTTCCCTTTCCTCTCCTTCCCTCCTTCCCTCCCTTCCCCTTCCCTTCTCTCCTCCCTTCCCCTCCCCTCCTTTCTTCGCCTTCCCTCTTCTCCCTTCTCCTTTCCTCTCCTCCCCTCCCCTTTTCCTCCCCTCCTCCCTCCTCCTCCAGGAATCCTACTTCTGTCTACTTTGGTGATGCCATAATGCTACCTACTGCAATCTTTGGTTGTGCTGTCCCACGGGAGATCTCCCAGGGTCTCCCAACTGCTGGGACGTCGCTCCCTCCATGTAAACAGACCTCTTTCCAAGAACCGAGTCTCTCCCCTGCCTGTTCCATGTGGTCCTTCCTCAGCTTTGTGCTGTACCACTAAAGGATGACCCCCCCCTCCAGCTAACCTCAGAAAAGCACCTTATCAGCTGGAATGTTGCATCGTTTGGCTCAACGTTGCCTACCCTGTCTTCCAAAAGCTGCTCCAAGGTTAACACAAACTTCGTTTGAGGGTACCAGGAAGTGAATGCCTATCCCCCCGCCTTCCCCTCCAACTCCACTCAGCCGTGGCTGCACCTGAGACGTGGCGAACTGAGCTCAAGTCCCATAATTTGGGCTAGGCGGCCTGGAGACCAGCTGGCTGTGGTGGGTCAACGAGCTTCAGGGTCCCCGGCAGAGAAGCTGCAATTAACGTTGCTTTACAATGATCTAAACCAGAGACAATCCGTTCTCCACCTGTACCTTCTCCCAGCCTTCTCTTAATTCAGCGGTTCCTGTCCTTTGAAGCTTCCTACAAATCGTGCCTGCCTGCTAAAGGTTCAAAAGACGAGCGAAAGCTCCGGAAGTGTGCTCCTAAGTCGCCCAAGAGATCTGTGCCAAAAATCAGCAACAGGACCCCACAGAACAGAAAAGTCAAGATCAACTTGCTGAATGTGAAGGTTAACTTAACAACGTTCGTGAATTAATCAATTCGGATTCTGAACGTCTCTAGCCCTGCCTGCTTGTCCTTCTCACCCTGGTGGCTTTTCCAATGGACATGGATGAAGTGGGACTTTCCACATGCAAATAAGGGTGACCAGCAGCAACCCACACGGGGCCCCTTGGATGAAAACTGATCTGGGGAAGGCAGGGAAAGCTAGAATAAAACACTCCCGACCAGAATCTACTCTTCTGTTGTTTTGCTCTTTGCGCTGGCATTCTTCACTAGGAACAGGAATCCAAGCAGAGTCCAGTTGGAGGCCCCTCCTCATTCCATCACCTGTCCTCATTGCTCTCCCTGATCAGTGCCTTCAGCGCAGGGGGCAGCCGAGGAGCTTTGGGGGGCGGTCCAAGGGCCACCATGAGCTCACTCTTCCGCACCAGGGCGACCCTCAGCTGCTCTCGCATATCACTGATTTTGCTCTCTAGCTCCTTCAGTTCCTTCTGCTTGGCTTCCTTGCTGTCCTGCTGGGGATCCTGGCCGTTCATGCAGTGCCAAACAGGCCCCGCTCTCTCGTCTTCGGAGGCCTCCTCCGGGGCGTTATCAATGTTGAAGTGCACCCGTTTCTCTTCCTTCTTTATCGTGGTGCAACGGAGGTTGTTCCAACCCTCCTGGTTGGGAGGCGGCTGGGGCTCATCTGGAGGCGTTTGAAGGTTGCATCTTTGGAAGAGGAGAGAGAGAGAAAGAGTAAAGACCGAGAAAGTCTGGATGTCCCTTTAAGGGGAAAAAAAAAAAAGGAGTCGCAACAAAATTGGCAAGCCCTTTAAAAGCGCCTTCACCTTTGCCGCCATCAAAATTGGCAAAAATTTATCCCAATCTTTCCCCTGCATGTTGGAAGTGCAATAAGGGAAATGGAGCGTATTATTTAGGGTGGAATTGCAAAGAAGCCCAAAAAGTTTTGGCAGAAAATTCAGAAATGGTTAGAAGAGATGTGTAAGATTAAAACAGAATACAGACCTGAAATTTTCTTGTTGGGAATTAACGTGGAAAATACGACAAAGATATTATATACCTAATAATTCATGTAATTACTGCTGCAAGATTGGCCTGTGCACAACAGTGGAAATGTAAAAGAAACGCCAAGTGAAATAGAAATAATTAGGAAAATTTGGATGCACGCAGAAATGGACAAATTGACAAAAGAATTAAAAAATAAGGATGAATCGGATTATTACAAAGTATGGGATAGTAAGAGGTTTATTGAATAGTCATAAAACCTTATCAGTAACATAACATAAATATATAACAAGACAAAATACAGATAAGTTAGATATATAAGAATACAATAATAAAAACATATGTGGAAAACCAGGGAGTCAGAAATCGGATAATAGATCACCCTTGCAGGATACACCAACTTGTTCAATATATTGGGTTCTTAGGACCGCTGCCTTGATTATAAACTTAGCAGTCCTACGGACGATGTGTACATTAGAGGCCCGGAGGAAATATAACAATCTGTGGTTTGATTCCCAATGGACTGTTCTTTCCAGTAGAAATGATAAATATTTAAGCCTAATGGGGGCATATATTTGGCAGTTGAACAAGATGTGGGAAATATCTTCAGTGGCAGATGAACCACATAAGCAGGTTCTCCTGTGGTATGGTACATGGTGGAAGCGCCCATGTCTGAACATGGAATCCAGTAACTCAAATCTGGCTCTGGTATAGGCTCTTCTCTGTAATTGTGGCATACCCATTGAAAGGTATTTTTCAAGTTGGAAGATATTTTTATTCTTAGCCAACCATCTTATTGATCTGTTTTTTTGCTAATAATTCCATGTCAGTCTGGGCACTAATATCCAAGACTCTCTGTTTAAAAATTTCCCTTGCCTGGGAAACCCTTGTCAATAAAAATTGGGTAGAAAACCCATGTCTTAAGATGGCTCTGTAGAGTTGACTGACCCAGGAGTTAAATTGGAACTTATTTAACTGTTCGGTTAGGCATAGTTTGGGAAGTCTATCCGAATCCATTGATTGTATCTTTAGCCAGTATGTAAATGTTTTAATTATTAAGTGGCTATGTAAGGAGTGGATACCTAATTCCGCTCTGACTGCTGAAGCAGAAGTGTTCTTATCAGTCCCCAATAAGTGTCTTAAAAAGCCGGGCTGTGTTTGTTCAAGTGGGGAGGCTTTATTTAAACCCCACAGTTCTGCACCATATGTCAGCATTGGAACTATTTTTGCCCTAAATACTTTCAACATAGGGGTCAAAGTGCCTGGGTAATTATGGTTAAATAATTTATATAATCTTTTGGTGCTTATCTCAGCTCTTAATGCACTACTTTTAAAGTGATTAAGCCAAGATCCTGTATTAGTAAAGACCACTCCTAGGTAGGTGTAAGAATTTACTTGTTCGATTGACTCCCCATTAATCTGCCAATTATATTTCCTACTTTTTGTGCTGAAAACCAACACTTTGGATTTACTTTTATTAGTATTTAAGAAATTCAAAGTAGAATAGGTATTCAGCTTATGCAATAGTCTCCTCAGGCCTATTTGTGAATGAGCCATTAATACCATGTCATCGGCATATAAAAGGGTATTAATAAATTTATCAATAATCTTTGACATATGCAAATCTACTGCATGCAGGAATCCTGATAAATCATTGACATAGAGATTGAAAAGCATTGGGGCTAAAATGCAGCCCTCTCTTAGGCCAATATTGGTAGGTATGCTCTTAGACAGGGCTCCATTTACGCCAGTACGGATTTTCACGTGGGTGTTTGAGTCAAGGGCCCTAACCAGAAAAAGGAGTCTGGGCTCCATGTTCAGGTCCGCCAGTTTCCTCCACAAGATATTTCTGTTTAACGAATCAAAAGCCGCACTTAGATCAATAAATGCAGTGAATAATTTCTTACCCATTTTTAAATACCTTGTTACCAAATGATAGAATGTGAAGCAATTATCTATGGTAGATCACTCTGGTCTAAGGCCTGCTTGTTCCTCCACCAAAAGATTATTCTCCATAACCCAGATTTCAATTTTGCTCAACAAATGCTTTGCATACATTTTAGCAACAATTCCAATTAGGCTTATTGGTCTGTAATTATTTGGATTGCCTCTGTCTCCTTTTTTATGTAAGGGAACAATAATGGCCACTTCCCAACTCACAGGTATGCGGCCAGTATTGTTTATAAAGGTAAAGAGCCCTGCTAACAAAGGCACCCACCAGTCCATATAAGTCTTAAATAATTCCGGGGGCAAAAAAATCTTTACCAGGTGCCTTATTAGCTTTTAATGATCGAATAATGGATTTAATTTCTGAAACAGAAACAGAGGGCCAGATAGGAAGATTTTCTAAAGTTAACCCTAACCCTAACTCCAACTTGTTGGCGGTTTCCTGTCGGAAGTTTGACAGTAAGAAATTTCTTCAATGAATGACATAGATCGTCATAATGGGCCATAATATTATCTCTTGAAACACATATATAATCTAGAACGCTACTGGAGTTACTTGAATGATAAGTAAAAGGATATATAAAACCATAGTCCTTACCTCCTATAATATAGAGATTACAGTTATAAATCATAGAAACCAATTGTGTACCTGCAGTATTTCTTTGGTAATCACTGGAATGCCAGGGAGTAATAGATAGTAAATAATCCTCAGGAATAACACCAGAATAAACAAAGTTATGTAAAGATGCCCCTACCCTGGCATTAAAATCTCCTGCCCAAACTATAGTAACATTAGGATGTTAGACATTTTATTTTATAACTGTCTCTTCTAAATTTGCCCAGATATTAGGTGTATGATAAGAGGAGGAGCGAGGAGGGATATATATATTCAGCAATATCAGTCCGAAAGAGCCATAGAAGAACTTGACAATTAAATGTGAAGCAGAAGCATTACCAAAACTGAGCTTCTGGGCTTGCCAGCCCAACTCTGCTTTGGCTAAAATTGACAGGCCTCCAGAGTCCCTTCCTTTAGTCTTAGATTTAACTGCAGGGATAGACCACGAATCAAAGCCAGTCAGATGGATCTGTTCTTCATCCGTGGTCAGCCAGGTCTCCTGAAGGGCTATAAAATCAAAGTTTATCAGGAAATCCTCCAAGTCACCATCCATGGCTCTGGCTTTCCAGCCAGCAATATTCCAGGACAATAGGTGAAAATAATCTACTTGCTTGTCATTTGTCATTATAGGGAGGGAATTAATGTGAGCATTGGGAGGGACACTAACATTTTCCAGTCATTCCACAGGAGTAATATTATCCAAGATTCCCTCAGAGTCAAAAAAGACGCACTGGTTTGTTAGATGTTTGCCTTCACGACTGCCAAATTGGTAAACAGACTCCAAATGCTTCTGAGGGCCAACAACCTGTTGCAAAGGTATCATTGTAGGTTGGCCCAGTGGGATAGTGTCTCAGACCAAAGGGAGTAGCAACGAGCAGGTGGGAACCTCCTTATGACGGAGTTCAACACCTACTCCAAGGTCATCTTCTATTTGTTGTTCTATTTGTTGTTGTAACTGAGCAACCACTCCTTTCTCCTCGCCTGTACACCTCTTTTACAGAGTTATTATTTGCAGCATCTATATAAAGAGGAATTTCATCAGAATTCTCAGAAAAAGCGTTAATAACATCTGCAACCAGGATAGCAAATTCTATGGAAGGTTTTGCAGCTTTACGTGTGACTTCTAAAAGATCCTTCAGGTCGTCTAATCTTTTAATGATGCCCGCTTGTTCTAACTCTGGCAAAGTACAAAAAGAATGAATCAGGCTTGACTCCAGTATCTCAGTACGTTGCCGGATAGGAGGTTGATTTTTCAAGTTGTCACTTCTCAAGGGTGCAGGAGAGATAACATCCTTAGAGTTAACAGCTTTAAAATCGTTGCAATTAGGCTTGTGGAAAGCAGTGCTCTTCTTGCCAATATGAGTTATTAAAGGACTAATACCCTCCTTAGTAAACACGCGAATAGGAAAAATTCCAAATTCACTAAGGAAGGAATTCATTTTAAACAGCATACTGGCTATAGTGGGTTGTTTAATAGTCAACAAAATACGTTTAAAAGCCCCTCTGCAGGGAAGCCATTCCGCCCTCTGCAAATCCACCAGCTGCCTTTCACAGCGAAGCAGCTGGCTAAGGGAAAGAATAACCGCATTTCTAAATCCCCACTTCCCTTTATTCGTTTGGTTATTTAAAATTTGTAAGGTAATCTGATGCCGCTGTGGATAACAGTTAAAACTTGTGTGCTTTTTATCCGGGACTTCTTGGGAGAACCTTGCTTAGCATGCACCTCTAGGTGAGGGAGTAGATCACATGACAAGTTTTTTATACTTTTAGTGAAACTCAAGTTAGCGTCCATCTTTGGATCAGCAAACTTAACAGTTGACTCTTTTAATGAGTCCACTTGATTGTTGACCTCAGTTAAAAGCTCAAAAGTAGTCAGCACTGTCTGTGCCGTCAGCATGCATTGCCTAGATATAAAATAAAAAATGTTTTTATTTTGTAATTCCCCATATTCTTGTTACAACAAACCCTCAGCGGCAGCACCGGCAGCTGATGTTTGAAAGAGGGAAGACTCCCCTGATAAAGAAGCAGAAATGTCCGGAAGCTGTGAGCTCTCTACCTCAGCTTGTAAGTCCCATTCCAGTGGATCGTATCCATTAGAAAGGCTAATAGGTGAAGGTGATAATTTATTACTTACGACCGTTGACTGAATATCATTTAAAAAGTCATCCATTTTAAGTTGTTTGGTAGGGTTGCATATGGACTGTGTTGATGAAAGAGGACGCTCCCTCTTCTTCTGTTTCCTGTTGCTCATGGTGTTCCATATTTGAAGTAATGCTTGCAACAGATTCTATTGTGGATGTGTTCCAGGAGTTCTTCAAAATCATCAAACGCTCCCACTTGCAGTTCCCATGCCTCCCAGCTCAGGTCCCTGAGATGCACACTTGCACACACAGCAGCGACAGCCCTGTTGCACGCAGCGACCCAGACATGCAGCCAACAAAGTATGGGATAAGTTTTATTGTTGGTTAGAAAAGAGGAAGGATCGAGATAATAAGAAATGATTATATGTATATATTATATACTATGTATATAGAATGTAAATATGTACTATGTTTATATATGACTTAACAATGTAAGACAACTATGTGGGTTAGGAGGATTGCACCAGGTTCATTGTTTTTAATGTTCTTCTTTTTTGTGTTTGTCTAATAAAAACTTAAATTAAAAAAAAGTCCCTTCATCTTATTTACAGCCACACATGTCAACTCGTAAAGCATTCCTATGCCTGTTTTTGAGTTGCCATAAACAAGACGAGGGGGCAGGAAATCTGAGGGAGCAGGGCTGCAGTTGAAAACCAGAAGTACATTCCACACTTTTCTTACAAAGATTGTAGCTAAGCTACTGGATCTTCCGCCTGTGAAAATCCTTAGTTGGAGAACGTGATTGATGACACCCAGCCTGTGAACGTGCTTAATTGGAGAATCTGATTTATGACACACCCAGGGGGGAGGGGGGAACATGTTGCTCCTAATAAATCTTTTGGTTTCTTTTGAAGCTTGGTTCGAGGGTCATAATTAGGGCAATCGCCGGAATGCTGACAACATACACATTTTAAAAAATGTACAAAGAATTTCAGTCGTAAGCTCAGTGAAAGGTGCGCAAAGTCAGGAAAAATAGCAATAGAAACACAAGATCATTTAGGATGAAACTGTATAATTCAATGTATCTCAACCTTGGCAACTTTAAGATGGCTGGACTTCAACTCCCAGAATTCCCTGGCCATGTGTCACAGGTAGTCCTCGAGTTTCAGCCATAATGGAGCCAGTGCATGGTCACAATGGTGATAAATTGGGTCACCCACATGAAAGAAAAGATTTTACAATCATTTTTGCAGTGGACATTGCGCAAATGCTGTGGTTGGTTAAACAAGTCAATAGGTCACTAAGAGTTGGTTTTGCCGAAACCAGAAATAAATGCCCATTTTTTGGCAAAAATGTCATAAAATGCAGTCACGTGATTGCAGAATGCTGCAAAAGGCCATCTATGTGGCCCAGCAGCCGAGCGCCCAGAATGAAGTTATGCCACTACAGGGAGAAGGACAGCTGTCAGAACTTCTAATCCAGGTCGTAAGTACCTCCAGGGCAGGGGTCTCCAACCTTAAGCCTAGCGGACTTCAATTCCCAGAATTCTAACCCCTCTCCTGGAAAAATGAAATATTTCAGGACTATATACTAAAAAGGCAAAATATTTCCCCTAAAAGAGAAGTACAAACTCAGAGAGGCAGAAACTCAGCCCCACTCCCACCTTTGTTAATGGGTCATTAAGACCTGGGCCAGTCTATTCTACATAACAGAGTTCTACCTCCTTCACACAGAACCATTTCATTGCCCTTCATTGCATTACCAACCAAGTTTCAACCAAACTTAACACAACCCACAAAGCTAGCTATGACCTCTGACAGCAACCAATCAGGATACTCTTCCTGTGCCCCAGGAAGTTCAAAGCCCAGAGAGGGTATAAAACACAGGGAACCCAGAAGGATAGTTCTTCCAACAGACTACCTGTAATGTGAAATGGGTTGGCAAAAGAAAGGAAGATGTGAAAAGAATGTACCTTTTCTCCAAATTCAGCTTCTTAAGCCTCTGTTCCTCCAGTCCCATGTTTAGAGCTCGGTGTATTTTCTGGGTTATGCATATTCAAAAAAAAAAACCACAAAGAAATAAAAGCTTCAGAGATTTGTAAGATGAAGAAAAGCAATTGGGACAAAATAACTTCCCTAAGAATAATTGGGAGGAGTGTCCCAATTGCTCAAATGTTATTATTACTCATTGCTTTGTTCCACTGCAATTATTCCTCTCAAATTTTGCACCCGTTTTATCATACAGCTTTTAATTTGCTCTGCCTCTGTGTCACATTTTAGCAACAATTCAAAAATATCTGCTAGCATCACAGTGGAGGTGATTGATCGACTAACAATAGACACCCCCCCCTCATCCTGCCCCGGCCCTCCCCATCTTTAAATGGATCATAGCCTTTGCTGGTAGTCATTTATGTCTTTAATATAGATGATGATAGATGATAAGAGGTTTGATGATAGATGATAGATGATTGATAGATACAGAGTATATGTGTGATGTAAGCATCTGGTAAGATGGGTGGCCAATAAATTTTATAAATAAATAAATAAGTAAATAAATGGTCTTGGTTTTGCACATGCATTTCAAATTATGTCAAACGGTGGGAGGCGGGAGGCAACCCTGCCAGAAACCAGAGGTGCCAGCACCTGATCAAACCAGCCTTCAAGGACATCAAGTAGGGCCAACATCCAAGCGGTTCCCAAAACATCTAGATGGCGTGCTGTTGGACACTGATGGTCAAGAGGGGAGGGCCATGGGAAAGGGGAACAGTGTAACCTTTGAACAGGAATATTCAGATCTAGCTTTTCTTTCGCTGCAACCACTGAACTTTAGCAAAAGAACCTAGCACTTCAACCAAATGGCACTGAGGGTCGTTCTTTCCTAGGGAACTAAGTTGGGGCAGGCCTGATATTAAGCTAGATCTGAATACTTGTCGGATATGCTTGCCACCTTAAGCTATTTGTAAAAATACTAAAGGTGGGGTATCAATCAATCAAAAGGGTGATCATTGCTTATAAGTCTTTTTTTTTTTTGTAACTTCGAATGGTCACTAAGAGAATGTCCATCAGACAAGGATTTCCTGTAGTGACTGCTTTTTTTTCAAAACAAAATGCAGAGGTGGGTATTCAGCAGGTTCTGACCAGTTCTGGAGAACCGGTAGCGGAAATTTTGAGTAGTTTGGAGAACCGGCAAATACCACCTCTGACTGGAGATTTTACAGTATCCTTCCCCTGCCACACCCACAGAACCGGTAGTAAAATATTTTGAATCCCACCAGTGACAAAATGGGACCCTCTCCTCCAACCCAAGATAATCCAAGATTATCCCTCACCTGGCTGGTATGGAGCCAATAATTGAATTTCTTCTTGCGCCGAATGCGAGGCAAGATGAGTCGGTAAAAGATGTGCTCTCCAAGGGAGGTGAGCAGGGAGCCACAGAACCCGATGCAAAGGAGGACGAAGAGGCCGGAGAAGTGGTAGATCCCCATCTGCAGAGTCTGGAAGTGATGGGGGAAGGAGGAAAGACAGGCAGGATTGAACCCACTAGGAACGTTCAAATTTAGAAACACAAACTCCTCAAGGTCACTATACTATACATGTGTATGGACCGAGGGCGGAGGGGGCACGGCAAACCTCTCGGAACCACTCCTGCCTTTTGGAAAGACGCCCCCTCCAAAGTCGCTTGGTGTAGCGGCCTTTTGCGGGCGCAATTATGAGCGCATCTAGGGGCCTTGGGAAGTCCGAGGGGGTGGAGCAGGCAAGAGGGGAAGCTCTTTTCCCGCAGAGCCTCCATACCTCAGTAACGGCAAAGACCCTTTTCCCGCAGGGCACCATCTTGTACCATTTGTCGTGCAGGAGGTCCATGAAGCCGGCCGACTTGTAGCGGCTGATGAACTCGGAGATGTTGGAGGTCAGAGGCGAGTTCTGCGGAAGGCCGATGCCATAGCCTGGCACAGTCCAAGAGAATTGAGAAGGGTGTAAAAGAGGAGACAATATCTACAACATCTCAGGTCTTGAAATGGACACCTAATATCAAAAGTTGTCATAAAAAAAGCTCAGCAAAGAACGTTCTTTCTGCGGCAACTCAGAAAGCTCAGGCTGCCCAAAGAGCTGCTGATACAGAGGAATTATTGAGTCTGTCATTTGTAACTCTATTAACGGTCTGGTTTGGCTCTGCAACCAAACAAGACAGACACAGACTTCAACGGATAGTTAGGACTGCAGAGAAACCAATTGCTACTAGCAATTGAGGACCTGTATACTGCTCGAGTCAAAAAGAGGACTGTGAAAATGTCTACAGACCCCTCAAATCCTGGACATAAACTGTTTCAACACCTTCCCTCAAAACGACGCTATAGAGCACTGCACACCAGAGCAACTAGACACAAGGACAGTTTTCCTCCCCATGCTATCACTCTGATAAACAACCAATTCCCATAACACTGTCAAACTACCTAGTAAGACTATATTACTATTGTTCTTTTCATCTTTCCTATTATTCTATTTCCTTTTCTTCTTATGACTATAACTTTGTTGCTTGTATCTTACAATCTATATTAATTGTGTTATTTAGTGTCCTAGTATGGTTTATATTGATTGCTTATTTAGTATCCTATGACTATCACGAAGTGTTGTAGCTTATGATTTATGATGAATGTATTTTGTGAGGATTATGATCATATATTACTTGTTGCTTGTATGTACGCTGAGTGCTTATGCACCAGAGACAAATTCCATGTGTGTCCAATCGCACTTAGCCAACAAAGAATTATTCTATTCTATTCTATTCTATTCTATTCTGTTCTGTTCTGTTCTGTTCTATTCCGTTCTATTCTGTTCTATTCTATTCTGTTCTATTATTCTATTCTATTTTACACCCATGGAGATTCTCAGTCATCCAAATCATGGTTGTCCCAAAGATGCTGTTCAAAAGACAATTGGCCTTTCTTGTTATAAAGTGGTTGGATGTTACAGCTTGCAATGTTGTAAGAGACTAAGTTGGTCCCGCTAACAATTTGTCTGAGTTCCCTCTTTGTGGATTCTGGGGAGCTCATATACGCACAGAGTAACTTTCCCAGAGTAAAGGCAGTAGTATTGTGGCTTGTCCTTCAGTAGTTGTTCCAAGAATTCAGTGATCAGAAAGTTACCTTTTGAAAAGCACCTTTGGGACTGCAGTACAGAACACCTGCAGAGAAAACCTTCCCTTTAACTACAGACATGAGAAAAACAACTTGCTTCCTTTTGCTATCAGATGCTATCAACTGTGATGCAACCAGCAGTTTCTTCTCTCTCTCTCTCTCTCTCTCTCTCTCCCCCTCTCCCTCCCCCCGCCTTTTACACACACACACACAGCAAATGCTCCTATTTTTACACTTAGGTTTCTGGATACAAAGTGAAGTATTTCATGAACCAATGCATAATTATCTTTTTGGAGCCTCCTGGGAAAACCTTATTAAAATTAAGTAAAAGTAACATTCTCCATGAAAGGAGGAGTAATATTTCTGCATTTTTCCTAGCTTTAATTTTTCATGCTTAAAGACTGGGGACAACTGTTTTCAAAAGAATGAGCCAATAGAATTCCTTATTGGCCAAGTGTGATTGGACACACAAGGAATTTGTCTTGGTGCAAATGCTCTCAGTGTACATAAAAGAAAAGATTCATTCGTCAAGAGTTGAGAATCATCAGGTACAACACTTAATGATAGTCATAGGGTACAAATAAGCAATCTGAACGAAAGCCTCATTTGGCTACCGAACCCCTTCCTTGCTCTGCCTCCAGGTGCTTTCCTCAATCCAGAGGGTTTTTTTTGACGTACCTTCAATAGCAAAAGGCTTTCCAACGGTTAAGAGTTTGCAGTCGGAATCAATGGAGACCTCGTATTCCAGCAAGGATTTGTCCATGATGAAGGCATTGAGCTTTGGTGGGCTGGTCCTGGTGAGGAGAAGCAAATTGCTATCAAATTGGGAAGCATTGATTACGTCTGCAGGTAGTCCTCATTTAGCAACTGCCTTGGACAGCAACCCTTTGCAGTTACGACAGTGATGAAAAAGCAACTTTGCAACCAATGGCCACATTTACAAATTTCATAGCATCTCTCTCTCTCCCCCTCAATTTCTCTCTCCCTCTCCCTTCTCCCTTTCTCTCTCTCCCTCCCTCCCTTTCTCTCTCCCTCGTTCCCTCCCTCCCTTTCTCTTCCTCCCTCTCCCTCCCTGTTTCTCTCCCTCCCTCTCCCTTCTTCCCTTTCTCTCCCTTCTTTTCTCTCTCTGACTCTCCCTCCCTCTTTCTCTCCCCTTCCCTCCTTCTCTATCTCCCCCTCCTTCTTTCTCTATCCCTCCCTCCTTCTCCCTCCCTCCCTCCCTCTTTCTCTCTCCCTCCCTCCCTCCCTTCTCTCTCTCTCTCCCTCCCTCTTTCTCTTTCTCTGTCCTTGACTTGTAAAGGCACTTGGAACCAACATTTCACTTGCAAAGAGATGTGGTTGTAAAGCATGATATTATATGATTGCATCGCTTAGCATTCTCACCACATCGTTAAGTAAGGATCACTGGGTCATTCAGACAGCACCTCTTTGCAATTCCTTCCAGCTTCCCCATATAGACTTTGCTCGTTGGAAGCCAGCTGGGAAGGTCGCAAATGGTGATCACATGATCCCAGGACAGTCCAATTGTCAAATTACACATGCTGGTTGCCCAGTGGCTGAATTTTGACCATGTGATCACGGGGATGCTATGATGGTCGTAAGTGCAAGGACTGGTCATAAGTCACTTTTTTCAGTGCTGTTGTTAACTTCACACGGTCACAAAAATAAATGGTTATAAGTCAAGGACAACCTGTATTGCTTCCTTAAGGATTACAGATACCCAAGAACAAATGTCAGTGACATTACCTCACCAAACAAAATGGGGCTTTAATACATTATAATGGTTAATTTGTAAGATCCCTGCAATCTGTTTCACCTGTAGCTTGCACAAAATCTATCTTCCTGGGCCCATTCAAGTTGGTAAGATGTTTATTATTCAGGGGGCATACATGGCTCTTCCCTCTCTCATTTCCCCCTGCAAGAACAAACTGGTGAGCTGAGGTGGGCTTGGGCTGAAAGAAAAGGGTAGGCCTAAGTCCTTCTGGAAGCTTCTTTAGCTGAGAAGGAACTTGAAAGGTGGGCCACACGGCTTTGGGCTGAGAGAGAGGGGCTAGCCCAAAGTCTTGAGGTAGGACGAGAACCCGGATCTCCCTGTTCTTGGTCCAGGACCTCCACCACTGGACCAAAATGGCTGCTGGGATGAGAGAGAGGGACAGGTCCTATGCCTTCCAGGGGGTCTTCCGTGGCTGAAGGGAGACTGGAACTCAGTCCCAGCCCAACCTCTTGAGATTCCACCTGTTAGCACAACACGGATGACTGGAGAGAGGGATGATCTCAGCCTCCTCTCAACCAAACCACTGGCTGTGTCCTTAAGGAGAAAACATCTCTAGATGTTTCGAGTGGTCTCCAGCAGAAACCTTTTGAAATTAGGCGGATGGCCCCCAAAGGCAGGAGCTACAACCGGAAGAGATGCCAACCCATCACAACATCAACATCTCTTCTCCTCCCCCCGCTGCCCTGAATTGTCCTCCCTCAGGCCCCGCCTTCCTTACTTGAGCATTGTGACCCCCTCAGGGGTGGTGGGGACACTGTGCCGCCTCATGTACTCGTGCATGTCGGGGAAACTCTTCTTGATATATTCCTCTGCGCTGCTCTCCCAGACGGTGCCAAAACGAAACCCCTGGGATGGATGGTGGAGCTGCAGAGGGCAAAATTGGGAATCAGACCATTTGCTCCTGGATTTGGGAGGTTGTTGTTTTTTTTAAATTTGGGGGAGAGGGGAATTATTTTCTTTTAATGTGAACCGTTTGCAACAGAAATCAGGGTGAGAGGGGAGCCAAAGAAGGGAAAGAAACGGGTGGATGAAGCAGAAAAGAGAGAAAGGGTGTGATTTCATGGGATGTTTGCAAATGAGAACATGTCAGCCACAGCAGGATGCTAGACACCACAGAGGGTTTGAGAACGGGGGTGGGGGAAAAGGGGGGGCCTGCAGGATTGTCTTCTGGCATTTCAAGTGATGAAAACAACTCGGGGACTAAATGTTAAAATTTTAATTTAGGGGGAATACAGAATAAGAGAGTTGGAGCAGGAGACCCTGTAACTAACCATTTGTCTGAAGTGGTGTAGGGTTTCCTGCCTAAGCAGGGGGTTGGACTAGAAGACCTCCAAGGTCCCTTCCAACTCTGTTATTCTATTCTAAATGGCTGTCCAGTTTCTTCTTGAAAACTCCAGTGTTGGAGCACCCACAACTTCTGGAGTCAAGCTGTGAATTGTTCTCACTGTCAGAGAAAGTTCTCCTTAGTTCTAAATTGCATCTCTAATAAGTTTCCATCCGTTACTTCTTCTACTGCCCTCCGGTGCTTTGGAAATAAATTAAAATGTAATACTTGAAGAGGTTTTTAAATACTATTCAGTGTGTGAGAAAAAGGGTGAAAAGGATGTTTCTTTTTTTCCATTCAGACCTCATGGGGTTACTAGGTTAATTGGTTTGAAATTGCTTACCCCAAGCAAATAGCCATGCAGGATTTCACCATCTCAAGGTGATAGCCGGAAATGTCAAAGGTTTTCTTTAAAAAAGACTAGATAAATTCATGGAGATGGAGGAAGAGGAAGATGAGTGGAGATATGAATGGGCCTTCTTTTTCTAGTTATCCAGGTAGTCCTTGACTTACGACCACAATTGAGCCCAAAATTTCTGTTGCTACATGAGACACTGAAGTGAGTTTTGCCCCGTTCGATAACCTTTCTTGCTACGGTTGTTAAATGAATCAGTGCAGTTGTTAAACCAGTAACGCAGCTATTAAGTGAAACTGGCTTTCCCGTTGACTTTGCTTGACAGAAGGCTGCAAAAAGTGATCCTATGATCTTGGGACATTGCAACTGTCATAAATATGAGTCAGTTGCCAAGTATCTGAATTTTATGGCCGTGGGGATGTTGCAACGGTCGTAAGTACGAAAACGGTCATAAGTCACTTTTTTTCAGCCCCGTTGTAACTTCGAACGATCACTGAATTGTGGGACCTAAGTGGTGGGACTCATCTCCAGTGGGGGGATGAATCTGCCTATCGAGATGAGGTGGACTGGTTGCTTTTGTGGTGTGGATACAATAACTTGGTCCTCAACACCAATAAGACCAAGGAGCTTATAGTGGATTATAGAAGGAACAGACCAGACATCCAGCCCTTGCTTATCAATGGAGACCGAGTGGAGCAAGTGGCCAGTTTTAAGTTTCTGGGTGTTACCCTAAAAGAGGACCTGACCTGGGGTGCCAGCATTGCAGCCCTGGTCAAAAGGGCCCAGCAGAGATTATTCTACCTGAGGCTTCTCAGAAAACAACAACTGAACGAGAAACTGCTGGTGACCTTCTACCGCTGCACCACAGAGAGTATCTTAACTTCCTGCACCTCTGTATGGTTTGCCAATTGCACAGTGACAGATAGGAAAGCACTCCAGAGGGTCAATGTCATTGCCCAGAAGATCATTGGCTGCCCTCTCCCCTCTTTGGAAGAGCTTTATAGCTCCCGCTGCCTTACGAAAGTTCAAAACATTCTCAAAGATCCATCTCATCCTGGGAACCCTTTTTTTTTTAACTATTACCATTTGGCAGACGGTACAGGATAATAAAAACAAAGACAAAATAGGCTGAAAAACTGCTTCTATCTCAGGGCAGTAGCTCTGTTGAACTCTACTGTATAGTACAGTGTTGGTGTAGTGTCAGGGGGTTTCAGTTCAATGTGTGAAGTGTGAAGGATGTGTGTCATGGTCATGAAACGCACTGAAGATGGTGTTTGATTTCATTGTATGAGGTGCAATGACAATAAACTAAACTAAACTAAACTAAATGAACTGTTGTAAGTCAAGGACCATCTGTAGCCTAACACCGAGTATGTGCTGTTGGGGTAAATAATGAGGGAGAGGATTTGCAGACTTCTCAGAGGGTCTGATCATCCAGGAACATCAAGGGGAGAAAACCAGAGTCAACAAATTTTGATGAGACGCAACACGATTATTCTTTTTTTGAACGGTCCACGAGACTGGAAGGTGACGGAGGGGAAGCCAAGTCCATGTGTGGGACACAGGCAAAGCAGAGGCAGAGAAGAAATTTAGAAGATGGAGAAGAATCTGAGTAAGGCAAGGGAGACCAGGCAGGACACTGTGAAAGAAGAGCAAGGAGCATAGAAAGAAAGTGTTTGTTCAACCTTGGGATCGTGAATCCCAGAGAGCTCCTCAAAAGTTTTCTCGCCCACCATCACAGCGGCCAAGTTGGCTGTGTAGCTGGAAAGGACCAAGAGGCAGAAGATGGCCCAGAGGTTCATGAGGAAACGGCCCGTCCAGCACTTGGGCGTCTTGCTGGAGACGGTGCGGCCAAACAGGATGGCGTAGCAGAGGTTCAGGGCTGAGGAGTAGGAGAAGATCTTCATACGGTTGCGGCCGTGGGGCGTCATGCCGTAGGGGCTCTTCCACTCGTACAAGGTGAGGAAGAGGGCCGTCATGTGGAGAGCCACGAAGATGCCCACCCACATGGTCCAGTGTAATGGCCACATGAAGGCCCCGATGGGCGATGCCGTGTCCCAGATCCTCACCAGGATGCCCAAGCTGGTGGAGAAGAAAGGGCTGGTGAAGTCGATCACTTGACTCCGGGCTGAATTGATGCTGAAGGATGTCACCGCCATGTGGGCTGTGCCACTCAGGAGGTCTCCTACCAGCCCTGTCCAGCGGCCGTTCTTCCACGCCCCGTATTTTCCGTCTCCCACGATGTAGAGGTCGAAGTCAAAGGGCATGTCTTCGGCCAGCTTCTCCAAGAGGTCAATGCAGTAGCCGTAGCAGCATTTCCGGTACTCCATGGGCACCGAGCCGTTCTCTGAATTCAGCTCCTCGAAGAGGGCATTGAGCACAGCGGAGTCGTTGGTGTGAGGATCCAGGCAGAGTTGCCCCGCTGGACAGTTGCCCTCTTTGTCTACCTGGAAAGAGCACCAGTTAATAACCTTTTGAATATCAAGCAGGAAATTGAAGGAGCTGGCCAGGAGATACCTGGAGATCAGCCAGGGGTGAGAGCTGCAACCGGTTTGCACTGGTTTGGGCAAACCGGTAGCTAATTTTATCATTTTTAAGGACTGGTTTGGCAAACTGGCAAATCCCACGCCTGGCTAGGCCTGCCCACCCTCCCAGGAATCCTCACTTGGCCCATTTTGGATGCCGGGTAAGGGCAGGGCCTGTGCAGAGGCTCAGGGAGGGCAAATAATGGGCCTCCCGGAGGCTCCGAAAGGCCAGAAATGGGTCCGTTTCCAGCGTCCAGAGGGCCTCCAGAGTTCAGGGAGACTGTTTTCGTCCTCCTGGAGGTTCAAGGAAAGCCTCCAGAGCCTGGGGAAGGTGAAAAATGGGCCTCCCAGAGAGTTCCAGCCTCCCAGAGAGCCACCACGGTTTTCGTGGTGTTGCACAATTTTATATTTTTTGCAACAGAGAAATGTCTGTGAGGCGATCAGCTCGGCTCAGCAGCTGCCTCCCCCACATGTCCCGATGTACCTACGCACCTCCCGGATGAAGACAAAGGGGTGCTCCACCAAGGTCACCACCCGCAGCTTCATGCGCGAGAAGCCCCCGCCCTCGGCCTGGGTCTTGCGCTGCAGGTGCTGCGGCCAGCTGCCCTCCTCGGCTTCCATTTCACCCCCCTTCCAGCTGCCCACCGTCACCCATGTGGGCTGTCCCACCGAATCCCTCAGCAGGCTCCAGATTTTGTACTGACAGTCCGTGTGGATGTGAGACGTGTTGTGCACAAAGACCTCGCCTGTCTGGCCGTGGAAAGATGTGTTGGCTAAAAACCTGCAATAGGGAAAGAAAAAACAAAAAGCAGGAATCAGAATAACAGGATAACAATGTTAAGAGGGTCTTTGGAGGTCATCTAGTCCAGTGGTTGCCAACTGGTGGGCCGGGGACCACTGGTGGGCCGTGAGAAAGTTTTGGTGGTCCGCAGAGAAATTCCACCCCCAGAGCATCCCCCCAAAAGCAATTAATCCAGGCTGCGCGGGAATACAAGGCTGCGCTGCCCACATGGCCTGCGGGAACCCTCCCTGCCCACTCACTCCTCACCCGGCAAACTTACCTGCTAAATGGCTATTTTTCCTTTTTTTTCCCCCTGACCACCAGCTGTTCTGCTGTGCCGGGAGATTTAGATTAGCTAGAAAGTAGGAAATTGTTGGATTTCTTGCTTTCTAGCTAGTCTTTAGATGAGCCGAACCTTCCATAGGACTGAAGCAGTGCAGACTGAGCTAGCCGATGGCAGATACACAGATCTCTAAGTGAACCTGTGATTCTGTGAGCAACTCAATCTGCCTGCCTGCTTTGCCTGATTTGGGGTAAAAGTTGCTCTTTTTCTTAATAAAAATTTCAATATTTATATATTTATAATATTCACATCCAAGCCATGCCCAGCCAGCCCCATGATCACCAAGCCACACCCACAAATTAGGCCCCGCCCACAGAACCAGTTAATGCTCCCCAGGATTTAAAATTATGAGTTTGGTGGTTCTTGAGGTCCAAAAGGCTGGGGACCCCCTGATTTGGGCTTAATCATGGTCATATGTCGAGGACTACATGGTGGGAGAAGGGGTCGGTTACTCTTATGCAGGGGTGTCAAACTCGATTTCATTGAGGGCTGCATCAGGGTTGTGTTTGACCTTGTGGGCCGGGGTGGGCGTGGCCAGCTTGATGTCACCCATGTTGGGGGCATCTGTGGTGGCCCAAGTGCTCTGAGAGTGGCAGGAGGCCGTCGCAGCTGAAAACGGAGCCTGGGAGGGCCGCACACAGCCCTCCCCAGCTCCATTTTCACTGTCAGAGGCACCACAGGCCGGTCCTTTGCTGTTTTTAGGGCAGCCCTGTGGGCCAGAGCTAAGTACCCCGCAAGCTGGATCCTGCCCCCGGGCCTTGAGTTTGACACACCCCTCTGGCTCTTATAGATCCAAAAATCAAGAGCAGCTTACTCACTGGGAGAGGTAGAGTCCAGAGGATTCAGAGTCCACAGCGTGTTTGTCGTTGCAATTCACCATGCTCTGGATGAGGGCAAGGTCAGGCCGAATGTAGACAGCCCGGGAAATGGCACGGGACACCAGGACGATGGCATCCTGGATGAAGTGTTCCAGGGAGGGCCTGTCCACCTCCCCAAAGGCCAGAAGACCTAATGGCAGCCCTTCCGTCTGGAGCTCATCCACATTCTGGGGTTGCCCCCAAACCCAGTGGAACTGCTGAGTGACCCCCAGTTCCTTCGCCATCCGGAAGATGAGCTGGGAGAAGGGAGCATTGCACCCGAAAAGCAAAGCCGGGCCAGGCAATTCGCGGTATTCCTCCATGTGCCGCCGAAGATGGCGAGCAGCTTCTCTCTCCTCCAGGAAGCTCAGGTCGATCACCACTGTCTTCTCCAGGCGGGCGTGGCTGGTCCAGAGGTCGACAAAGGCAGAGGCATCCCAGGCTTGGCACAGAACCAGGGTGACGTCCTGCCAACGGTTGGCATGGAAAATGGTGACCAGCAAGTCCAGGAGAGTCTCGAAGTCACCGCATTGGTCCATGTGGAGATGGAAGGGGTTCTGCGAGGAGTCAGGGGTGGAAAAAGAAAGTTTAAAAGCAAATGAATACAGGCAGTCCTCGACTTATAGCAGTTCATTTAGTGACCGTTCAACGTTACAACGGCAATGGAAAAAAGTGACTTTTAGGACCCCTTTTCACCATTACAACCTTTGTCTAGTATCTGCAGGATCATGGGGAACAAAATTCAGAGGCTTGGCAACTGTTTCGCACTTATGATCGTTGCTGTGTCCCAGAGTCACGTAATCCCCTTTTGTGACCATCTGACAAGCAAAATCCATGGGGGGAAATCCAGATTCACTTATCAACCGGGTGATTAACTTAACAGCTGCAGCGATTCACTTAACACAGTGGCAAGAAAGGTCATGAAATGGGCCGAACCTCACGGAACAAATGTCTCACTTAAGAACAGAAATGTTGGGTTCAACTGAGGTCATAAGTTGAGGACTACCTGTAGAACAGTGGTCATCAACCAGTGGGCTGCAGTCCACTGGTGGTCCACGAGAAAATTTTGGTGGTCTGCAGAGAAATGCCACCCCCAGAGCATCCCCCAAAGCAATTAATCCAGGCTGCGCAGGAACACAAGGTTGCGCCGTCCACATGGCCCGCGGAAACCCTCCCTGCACACTCACTCCTTATCTTGCCTGCTAGCTTGCTATTTTTCCGACCATCAGTTGCTCTGCTGTGCTGGGAGATTTAGATTAGCTAGGAAGCAGGAATTGGATTTCTTGCTTTCTAGCTAGTCTTTAGATCTTCGGCTCTGCTTCCTTAGGGGATTGAAGCTTTTATTATTCAGTGCACTGCAAGCAAATTTTATGTGACAGACTCAAGTAGCCGATGGCAGGTAGATCTCTGAGTGATTCTGTTAGCAACTCAATCTGCCAGCCTGCTTTGCCTGAATTTGGGTACAAGTTGCTCTATTTTTTATTAAAAAAATCAATATTTACATAAGCAGTTATAATATTTACATACAAGCCATGCCCAGCCAGTCACATGACCACCTAGCCACACCCACAGAACCGGTTGTTAAGAAATCTGAATCCCACCCCTGCCTCTGTGTGTTTGTGTGTATGTGACAGAGAGAGCGGAGGGGAGAGAGAGAGGTTAGATCAGATCTCTCTCTCTCTCTCTCACCAACATCAGCAAGCCACCGTCAGTCAAAATTCATATTAGTGGTCCCCAGGATTTAAAATTATGACTTTGGTGGTCCCTGAGGTCCAAAAGGTTGGCAACCCCTGGACTAGAAGACCACCAAGGTCTATTCTATTCTATTCTATTCTATTCTATTCTATTCTATTCTATTCTATTCTATTCTATTCTATTCTATTCTGACTCGTGGACAGTTGCTGTCCTAGGGAGCCTACCTCGCTCTTAGAAAGAGTTTTTGAGATTCAGGTGTGGATAAAAGTATGCCGTTGCAAATGATGATAGCAGCACAAGCGTTCCTCCCTTTCTGCTTTGCAGTGTCCCAAGAGGGTTGGTCATTGCTGGCCCACCTGTACCATCCGTAGCCCCACAGCCGTCTTGCAGGAGAAGGCTTAAACCAGAAGTGGGGCAACCCTGTAATTGTGGTAGCTGCCACCAGAGGGCAGAAGATATCCGCAGCTAAGCTTAAATTCAGCCCCGCCAGAGAGGTCTCCGATCAGAATAAAACTAAAAGTGGAATTTCAAATAAAGCTAAAGGGTCCCTTGAGTCCAGTTTCGGACGAAAGACAGAAGTAGTTTGCACTGTCTATTTCTAGGATGCGTTTTTATTTCTTAGCCTGTCCTACAGTCCTGGAATTCTCTGGGGATCTCCTATGCGTGTAGATATCAGGTTTGATGCTTGATTTGATTTCATTTTTCGATCAGCCGTGGTCCGAAGAAAAAAGGGATGCAGCTCTATTTCCATATTACTCTCTAAAAGAGCCCCCCCAAAACTCTCCAGCTCGTCAGCATCTTCATGAAGCCTTGGATTGTTCACTGACATCCAGCATCTACTGGAAGGAAAAGATTTAGGGCTGGTCTTTGAAGTTGCAGCCATCACAGCAGTCACATGATCACGATTTGGGCTCGTGTTTGCAATTATGACAATCATAGGTCTCAAGGTCATAAATCTTCAATCCTGGCTTCCAACAAGCAAAGCCATTGGGGAAGCCTGCAGGAGGCCATCAGTGGCAACCATGTGATGTCTCAGGGTTTGCTTAATAATGACAACTGGAAATGCCAAAGCCACTGTTGCTAACACCGTTCTGGTAAGTTGCACTTCGCAACCATATCTCTTAGCAACAGAATTCCCCATTTCCCTAATTACCGTTTTTTAACCAAAGACTATCTCTATGACAAATAATAAGGTAATAATAGAGACAACTCAAGGCCGCGCTTGCTGGCAGCTGACCACACAACTCTGACTCACACTGTTTCGCTAGTAGCTCCTCCACCTTCAGGACTAGGAACTGGCCTGGAATTCTACAGGGCCCGCAAAAGATGAACTACTAATCCCAATTGACCTTCCATCATTTATTGATCCCCAGCCATTTATCAATCCTTTAGATCAGAGTTGCCCAACCTTTGTAGTTTAGTGGCCCGGAGCAGAGACAAGAGGGGAAAGAGTGATGGTTCTGTGGGAGGGGCAGGTGCAAGAGGGTGCACGTGTGCAAGCACCCGTTACTTGTGCAAGTGGGGTGGAGAGCACGCCCAATGCTTGCACAAGTGAGGCCCTGAGCACAGACAAGTCTCATGCAAGTGGGCCTGGGCACACACATGTATGCACTTGCCCAGGGGTGGGCTGCTGGGGGGGGCGGGGGTCGCAGGGGTTCGAGAGAGCCCCTAGCTAAGATTCTGTGCAGTTTGGAGAACTCCCCGTATCCCGCTCTTGACTGGTCCCACCCATCCCACCCCTCCCCTCCCAGGTGTCTCCACACTGCCCGTTTTGGATCCAGGTAAGTGCAGGGCACACACAGAGGCTTGAGGAGGGTGAAAAACAGGCCTCCTGGAAGTTTGGGAAGGCCTGAAGTAGGCCCATTTCCAGCTTCCACAGAGCCTACAGACCCCAGGGAGGCCATTTTCTCCCTCCTGGAAGCTCAACGGTAGCCTCTGAAGCCCCGGCAAGGCAAAAAGCCCCCCCCCCGGCCCCCCAGTGGTGCAGGAGGCCGACTAGGCCATGCCCACCATGGCCACGCCCACCCAGCAACGGGGCAGAGGACCCGTTGCTAAAATTTATGAAGCCCACCCCTGCAAGTGCCCCAGCCACCCACTCATGCAACCCAGTTGCAAATAAGCTGTGGACTGGTAGTAGGCTGAGGCCCACTGGTTCGGGATCCTTGCTTTAAATTGTCCCATCAGGCCTTGCGGGTGAATATTGACACTTGGGGGAACCCTGGTCTAAAAGACTAAGGAAGACACCCTTATGAGAAACAAGTTTGTGAGTGGATTGATCGTGAATTTACCCTGTCATTTAGGGCTTACGATGCCTCATTAGTGGGAAAGACTGCGAAGCCTCCATGTTCAGAGGCAATCTGCCTTTCTCAATGCAACAAGGAACTGCGGCTTGTGGCATCGCTGGAGCTTTGCTTGATCTGGGGCCCTCCAGGTAAGTTTGATTGAGGCTGCTAATTATTCCACAGGTGGCATAATTAGCCCATGGAACTCATTTCCACAAAACATGATGAGATCTGTAAATAAAAAGCTGAATAAATTTATAGAGGACAGACGTGAAGATTCAATCTATCTCTAAATTGCATCGTGGTGACATGACTTCAAATATCCGTTGAAAGGAAACAATAACAGAAAAGGGACAAAACTCCATTTATTACGAAGCATCAGATTGGCCTCCAAATGAAGTGCTGGACCAAGAGAGACTTTGGCATCATGCAGGAAGGCTATTCTTATATTTTTACAAATGCAAATATTTCATTTTGAAGGCATTTTTTAAAATGTCCGTCGTCATGGTCTGCATCACCGTTCTGTTGATCACGACACAAATCAAGGCAACATTTTGAGTAAAGAAACAAAAAGGATTAACAGATTAACAGATAATCAGAGTTGGAAGGGACCTTGGTCATCTAGTCCAACCCTCCTGACCAAGCGGGAGACCCTACACCATTTCTGACAAATGGCAGTCTTATCTCTTTTTGAAAGTTTCATATGATGGTGCTCCCACAACTTCCGAGGGCAAGGATACCAGGAAAAACCTTGTAAACAACCCTTAGGGATTATCAATAGACCAAATCTGGAATTGGAAAGAAAACGTGCCATTTTCATGGACAAGTTGTTCTGTTAAACAGGTCTCCTCCGTTGGAACATCTCAATGACTGAGCCACACCGGATCCAGGAAGGATAAACCATTTTGGAAAGCAAGGGGTTGTGTGTGCCAAATCATGCAGCGTTGCAACGAGCATATTCTGCTATGCAGGTAATTATGTTGTACTCTTCCTTGTAGGTCAATCCAATATTTCAAACACGAACTTGCCAACTCATTAAGTCCTTCGGCAGCCTGATGAGCAACTTTATGTGTTTAGGGTATTCAATGATTCCTGCTGGTCTCGATGATGCAAATCTTCTCCCAGCTTCAGCTAACCTCTGACTCTCTATGGTAGGAGTGGGGAACTATGGCCCCTTTAGGACCTGGGGACTTCAACTCCCAGAATTCCTGAGCCAGCCTGCTGCTCTACAGCAGAGTTGTCAAACTCAACGCCCCACGGGCCAGATCCAGCCTGCGGGGCCTTTCTGGAAACAGCAAAGGACTGGCCTACGGTGCCTCTGCTAGCGAGCTCTGTTTTCACTGGCAGAGGGTTGCAGGAGGGCATCACAGCTGAAAATGGAGGTCGGGAGCCCATTTTTGCTGGCAGAACACTCGGGCCATCACCTCTGACACCAGCGATGTCGAGCTGGCCACGCCAGAGGTGGCATTCAGCAAGTTCTGACCAGTTCTGGAGAACCGGTAGCGGAAATTTTGAGTAGTTCAGAGCAGTGGTGGGATTCAAATATTTTTACCACCAGTTCGGTGGGCATGGTTTGGTGGGCGCACTTTGTGTGCGCATGCATGCCAAACGTGCATTTTGCACAGGTGCAGAGGCATTTGTGCAAGCTCAGAGGCGTTTTAACCAGGGGTGGGATTCTACCAGTTCGCACCTATTCTCTAGAACCAGTTGTTAACATTCTAAGCAGTTCAGAGAACCGGTTGTTAGAAGAAATTACTGGCCTAATCTTGTAAGGAAGGCAGGAAGGAAACATTCTGGTGTTGCTTACAGAAACTGCCTCTCCGTTAACCCTTATTACATTCTTGGCAGGACTAGACTTCCTGTCTCAGGAACTTCTCTGGAGTTTTTTTCCCTCCTTTGCTGGTACTTTGCTTGTGTGGAGTGACCATTCAAAGTTACAATGGCACTGAAAAAAGTGACTTATGACCATTTTTCACACTTGCGACTGTTGTAGCATCCCCACAGTCATGAGAGGCCAGGCAAGGAGAAGCGTGCCTCAATGTGGGTGATATTGAGTTGGCTACACCCAGACAATAACATGACCACCAAGCCACGTCCATCCAGTCACATGACCACCAAGCCATGCCCACCACCTAAGCCACGCCCACAGAACTGGTTGTTAAAAAATTTGAATCCCACCCTTGGTTCTCACTTCCTGCAAGCCTGCACTCTCCTGGTCGCTTCAGCAGCTGCCGTGCAGCACTCTGCTGTGCTGCGCAAAGAAGCTACACTTTAAATTCAGAGGATAAAGATGAGTATGGGAGCCTGGGCAGGCGGGTGGGCCCAACAGCAGAGTGGCAGAGAGAACCGGTTCAATCTCTGCTGCTCATCGCCGCTACTGGCTCGGCAGAACCGGGCCGAACCAGCAGAATACCACCACTGGTTCAGAGAACCAGCAAATCCCACCTCTGACTGGTCCCACCCCCATCTCTTCTCTGCCTCCCGAGTCCCAGATAATCAGCTGAGTCTTCCTTGGTTGCCCTGCACAGGAGAACGGAGCTGGAAAGCAGGTTAGTGGGGTGGGAAGGGAATGGGGATTTTGCAGTATCCTTCCCCTGCCACACCCACCAAGCCACACCCAGAGAACCGGTAGTAAACAAAATTGAATCCCACCACCACCACGCCCCCTGCCCCCCACTACCCCACCCTGAAGTCAAGCACAACCCCGATGTGTCCCTCAATGAAATCCAGTTTGACACCCCTGCTCTATAGTCAGTGCGTCCATAGCAATTTCTCAAGCACAGACATATCAGCCTGACAATATTGTTGTCAATGTACCTGCAGTGCCGCCCACAACTGCGTTATGATTTATGATTTGCGATTTTCCAACATCCCTTCGACATCAATTACAGCCACTTGTTTAGTGAACGTTCGCAATTACAAGAGCCACTGAAAAAAGTGATTTATGATGGTCCTTGCATTTATGACCATTGCAGCATCCCACTGTCACGTCATCAAAATTCGGGTGCTGGGCAACCGGTTGCAGAATCCCACCGTCATGTCATTGATATTTAGGAACCTTCCCAGCTGGCTTTCGATAAGCAAAATCAATGGGCGAAACCAAATTTGCTTAATGACTGCATGACTCACTTAACAACTGCAGTGATTCAATTAACAATGGCAAAAAAAGGTTGTAAAAATCACCCATTTAACAATTGCCCTGCTTAGCAACAGAAATGCTGGTGTTTATTGTGGTTGTAAGTCGGGGACTATCAGTACAGAACCATTTCTGTCTCAGCACAGGGAAACAGGGCAAGCTCTTGTGGAAATAAATGAGTCCAGCAAAGAACAGATGAGATGCGGCCTTCGCAGGTTGCAGAACATTTGGAAGCTGCCCCAGACAAACCTTGTTAGAGGAGGCTTGGTCCTACACAGCTATAACCCTCTACAACAGTCCTGTATTTCCATCAACATCACCAACCAGTGGTGGCTCGTGGGGTTAGGATGCTGGGATGGAGGTTAGCAAGCCAGTGTTCGAGACCTGAGTGCTGCTTGTGAGATGGGGTGAGTTCCCATCCTTTGCTCCAGCTCCTGCTAGGGACATGAAAGGAGCTTTCAACTGGGCGTCCCCCGGCCAACAGTGATGTCACCGGCTAATACTTTCAACCCAGAAGTGCCTCAGTGCTTCCGACATGAGTGCAAGCAAGCCAACGTATAAAGCCCACTTCGAATGGAATTGCTAACACTAGTACACAGAGACATGAAATGCAGGATAACTCTTGTGCAAGTGCTAACATAGGTAAACGCATTTGTAAAAACCAAGGAAACCTCCTCCAATCTGGCAATTTCCAGGTACAGGTGGCCAAAAACCTAACAACGGCCCACATCTCGTAGATATGAGAGACACCTATGGCAGTGGCCCCCAACCTTTTTTGTGCCACGGCGCGGTACCGGCATCACAAAATGATCTGCGGCCCGGTACCGGCATCAGCACGCACGACAAGACAAAGCGAGCCGAGCGACCGGCCAGCCGGCCGTCCCCCGCTTCTCCCCGCCATCTTCAACTCCTCCTTTGTACCTTTGTCGATGGGCTTCGCTTTGGAACGGCTTCGGGACGGTCGCTTGGCTCGCCTTGCCTTGGGTGCTGAAAGAATCCTCGCGCCTTAGTTTCATTCGAAGCCCCACCCCTTAGATGAAACTAAGGCGCGAGGATTCCTTCAGGACCCAAATGCCGCTTTCCAACCGGAAAAGCTCACTTGGAAGCACTTTCTTGTCAAACAAGATGGCGGCGCCCAACAAACCAGTGGCCCGGTAGGAAATGTTCCACGGACTGGGACCGGTCCACGGCCCGGTGGTTGGGGACCCCTGACCTATGGTACCCACAATCTATTTGGACCTTTGTTTCACTTGGTATGGCAGGCTCCTGCCACCCACCCACCCAGTGATGAGATTCATATTTTTTTACTACCAGTTCTGTGGGCATGGCTTGGGAAGGTTACTGCGAAATCCCCATTCCCTCCCCACCCCACTAACCTGCTTTCCAGCTTCTGCTGACAACTCTAAAAGACCAGAGAAATATTTTTGAGTTGACAGATACATTGTTCAGTGAGTTTTACCCAGTTTTGTGACCTTCCTTGCCATAGTGAATCACTGCGGTTGCATTCGGCTTCCCCATTGACTTTGCTGGTCAGACGGTCGCAAAAGGTGATCACGTGAGCACTGAAACCGTCATAAATATGAACCACTTGCCAAGCACCTGAATTTTGATCATGTGACCATGGGGATGGCACAACGGTTGTGAGTGTGACAGTCAAAAGTCACTTTTTTCAGTGACATTGTAACTTTGATCGGTCGCTAAATGAATGGCTGTATGTCGTAGGTTAAGGACTACTTGTAATTTACCCAAGTAAGCCCTGTTATAAACCAAGGTCATTCCATATGCCTACCAAGCAGATAAGGGCTCTTCTGCATTGCATATTCAGCCCTATCCTTGATTATTATCATTTTTAACTTCCTCCCTGGGTGGTGAAGCCTCCTAATGCAGCGGTATCAATCTCCTTATTTGACCAAAGCCTCCCTCTCAGCAAGAGCTCCTGAGCAAAAGCCGGAATATACACAACATAGACAGAAACTTCAACAGATCCATCAGCAGGTCAATGAAGAGTAGCTTGCTCCTAAGGGATCTTCCACATCAAAATTAGACTGTGAAACTTCCATAGAGGAGAACAGCAAAAAAGAAAAAGAAAAGAAAAAAGGTAACCGAATAAGCTATGAATAAATTCAGGGTTTATTTTGGTCAGGGTTTAGCAGAAAAGTGAGATGGATATTCCCGGAGCATCTAAGGGAGGTAGAGAAGGGGATTGTTATAGTTTTGGGCAATCTCAGCCATTTTTAAGATGCTGTATGGATTTTAACTCCGGGAATTCACCAGCCAGCATGTTGACTGGGGAATTCTGGGAGTTAGAATCCATGCATTTTAAAACTGCTGTGGTTGAGAAACACTGGTGTGTTAGAAATAAAAGAACAAATGGAAGAAGAATTAATGCATTTCAATAATCAATCCAACCAATTAGCCAAAAAAAGGCTAATACAATCTTTGGTTGTAGAAACAGAAGCATAGCATCAAAATCACGTGAAGTATTAGTACTGCTTTATAAAGACTTTATAAAGACACCTGGAATACTTTATCCAGTTTTGGTCACCACATTAGAAAAAAGATGTTGTAAACTTTGGAAAAAGTGCAAAGAAGAGCAACTAAGATGATTAAAATGGTCACAACATGGGGGAACGATGTGGACGATGTGGGAGTGAAATATCCCAGAAGAAACCTGGAGCATTTCGGGAGCTTTTCTTGCAGTTTAAGCAACTTTAGGGTGACTGAGAAAGTACAGGTAGTCCTCAACTTACAACCACAACTGAGCCCATTTCAGTTGCTAAATGA
The DNA here is from genome assembly GCF_049901715.1 of Pseudonaja textilis. Classification (NCBI taxonomy): domain Eukaryota; kingdom Metazoa; phylum Chordata; class Lepidosauria; order Squamata; family Elapidae; genus Pseudonaja; species Pseudonaja textilis. Next base: position 326,546,694 of record NC_141990.1, read on the forward strand.
GACAGTTAAGTGAGTTTTGCCCCCATTTTATGACCGTTCTTGCCACAGTTGTTAAGGAAATCACTGCAATTGTGAACTTGTACAGTTGTAAAATGAAACTTTTTGATTTTGCTTGTCATAATGTCATAAAAGGGGATCACATTACCCTGGGAAACTGCAACGGTCATAACTATGAATCAGCTGTCAAGCATCTGAATTTTGATCGCATGACCATAGGAATGCTGCAATGGTCATTAAGTGTGAAAAACATAAGCAACTTTTTTCAGTGTTGTAACTTTGAACGGTCACTAAATGAATGGTTGTAAGTCGAGGACTATCTTTGGACCACCTCAAAAAGACTCAGCAGTGATCCAATGATCCATCCCATGTTGTACAGGAAAAAAAATCTTCATATATCATTTCAAATAGGTGGTCAACCTCTTTGTGTAACATCCTCATTTTCTAAAATAGGTTATTCCACTAACAAACAACTCTTACTGTCAGAATTCTTTCCCAGGTTCGAAACAAAATCCCCCTCTCTTGCTTTTAAAATTCAACATCTTCCTTCTTCACCGAGCAAAAGAAAATAAATTTAAAAAACAGATAAATGCAAAACATACACCCAGATCCAGTGAAAACAGCTTTTGACTTGACTGCTAAAAAAACTCCTCTCAAAGGTATTGCCGAATTGCAATTGTCTTCCTGTGAGATAAGGAGGAGACATAATAAATATACAATGTGGAAGTTATTGCAGCAAATAGATTTCATTAAACATGCATGTGAATGAAATGAAGTTTATTTATTTATTTGGTTTTTATCCCAGCTTTATTTTTTATAAATAACTCAAAGCAGCAAACACCTAATATTCCTAATAAGCCTCCTATTTTCCCCACAACAACAATCCTGTGAGGTGGACTGGGCTGAGACAGAGAGGCTGGCCCAAAGTCACCCAACCAACTTTCATGCCTGAGGCGGGACTAGAACTCTGTCTCCTGATGATTGGCCCAAAGTCACCCAACCAGCTTTCATGCCTGAGGAGGGACTATAACTGTTGAGGTAATTCCCCGTTAGGAGAATGAGTGCACACAGGGAGACGTAGTGAGAATGGTGAAGAATGACACACAACTAGCACACAGATACACTGTATAGTAAAATGTAGGTTTTTACTTCCAATAAACGTTTAAGCAAAGTCCAAACAAGCAGTCCAAGTCATTCACAGTTAAAGCAGTCAGTTTTCAGTCCAGGGATAATCCAATAACAAAGTCCAGTATCAAAAACAGTTCAGTAACAGACTTACATCAAATCCAAGAAGAACAGTCAATACCGGAAGGCAACACTGTCCAGAAAAGTACAGAACAGAACAAGCCAGGTTTCTGGCTCCATCTTATGGCCATTTGAAGAACCACACCCAATTACAATTTTAGCATTCTCTTAAAGTGACAGTATTAAAATGTCTATCCTGGTTTATATATTTTCCAACCCAACTAACTGTTAGGTGACTTACCTTCCTAACAAGAACTCTCAGTCTCCTGATCATTGACCCAAAGTCACCCAACCAGCTTTCATGCCTGAGGTGAGATTAGAACTCTCAGTCTCCTCACGATTGGCCCAAAGTCACCCATCAGTTTTCATGCCTAAGGCAGGACTAGAATTCACAGCCTTCTGATTTGTAGGCCAGTGTCTTAACACCAGGTGGTTGAGCTTTCATTCTAGTTCTTCTCACTATTTGGGGGAAAGGTAGCTGCCAAGATGCTGAACAAAAGCTAATTTGAAAAGAAGGGTGGGTAGTTTCGCAAGGCTATGAGTCCAGAAGATTGTGATCGTATTGTATTTAGAAAATTAGGATCACACATCAATCTTTCATCAGCCTGGCCTAGACTAAACACATTGAATTCTACTTTGTACTGGATAGGTTCTGTAACCTGTTCTCAGCAACACGATTTAAGAATTAATTTGGGAGATATTGAAGAATTTTAATGAAAAAAGGACTAGGGGATTTAATGGAGAAAAAAAAGGACTAGGGGTGACATGATAGCAGTGTTCCAATGTCTCAGGCGTTGCCACAAAGAAGAGGGAGTCAAGCTGTCGTGTCTTAGGCAATATTTATCTTCCAAAAGATGCCTAAAATAAGCAGTTAAAACTCTACAAAGGCTCCCATACAAAATTTCTTTATTGGATCACACCAGGCATCCTCAAAGTATAACTCATAGTTATGTGGAGATTAATCTAATGACCAATCTTTGCATAGTTGATTTCATAGTGGGAAAATATGGTTATCTTCATCCCATAACGATGCAGCAAAGGGAAAGACACCAGCACGATGCTGGGTCCAAGCAAGAAACAGAAAACAAAGGCTTCCCCCAACCCAACTAGAGGTCAATTCAGTGATCAATCAGGATTACAGATGTGACCACGTGACATGAACTACATTTCCCATGAGGGGGAACAGGTCCCGATTGATCCCAATTCCCAATTAACTATATACTGTCTGAAAAGCACACAAGCTCTTCTCCAAAGCCCCTCAAGGCAGGACAGGAAGCAACGGATGGAAATTAATCAAAGAGAGAACCAGCCTAGAATTAAAAAAGACTTTTCCTGACAAAACAATTAATCAATGGAATGACTTGCCTTCAGTAGTTGTGGGGGCTCCAATACTGGAGGTTTTTAAGAAGAGACTGGACAACCATTTGTCTGAAGTGGTATAGGGTCTTGTGCTTGAGCAGGGGGTCAGATTACAAGACCTCCAAGGTCCCTTCCAACTCTGATAAAGGAAGAAGCAATCAAGAAATACCCGGTATGTAAGCAGACATGAAATTGATAGAGCAGCCATGAAGATCCTGTAAAACGGGAACCAGATGTTGTGATGTGTCCGTGCCTACAATGATCACAATCATGCACGCCATGATATTCCTCGTGATGTTCTAGGAAAGGGAAAGTTGGACTTTGAAGAAGCCTGACAGGGACAGTATTGATGCTTTTGAACTTTGACGTTGGAGAAAACTCCTGAGAATAATGTGTACAGACAAGAAAACAAACCGATGGATGATTGAACAAATCAATCCAGAGTTTCACTTGAGGCACAAACTATCAGGTTGAAATGATCCTAACTCAGAAACTAAGCTAAGACTCAGCTTCTGGGAGAAGGAAGGCCACTTGGTTTTTCTTGCCTTGCTTTTCTAACCATTGAATCGAATCTATATATATAAAAGCGAAATACCACTCATGCATCATCACAAAATCTCCAGAACCGTAAAGCCTACAAACTTGACATTTGGCACCTGTGTTCCTCTTTCCTTCTAGGTGCTCACTAAGAAAGGATGTTTCGAAATGACCATCAGAGCATTAGTATTTCCTATATTATTATTAACACACTCTGATGCTAAGGAGTTCTACTCCTCCTCCCCACCTGAAAAGAAATCTGTTACAAATGCAAAACAGAAGCAGAGGAGTTTCAGTTTTAGTTTCACAGCACCAAGCAGCTTTAGTACAAAACAGTTGAGCTAAACCACACCCAGTCTCTTTGCTGTCTCCTTCTTGCTCACACAGCAAATACTGCTCCAGTTTCCAAATAGCCCTCAACTTTCTCACACACTAACAGGATGCCAGCCAGATGAATACTGATGGATGCTGTTGGGCAGAGGCACAATTTTTTTCCTTATATTCCTCCCCCAAAACTAAGCCCAACCACATTGTTTTGTAGCGAAGCACGGGTATCGAGCTAGTTGTTGATAAATCACAATATCACAACTGGGTGAGGTTTTCCAGAAGTGGTCGCAATAAAAGAAAATGGTGGCAAGAAAGGTCGTAAAATGAGGCAAAACTTACTTAACAACTGCCTCGGTTAGCATTGGGCTTGGTTGTGGTTGTAAGTCGAGGTCTACCTGAAAGACTCCATATTTCTCTTCTAAATATGAAAAAGAAGAACCTGCTGGAAACCACCTGTTGGTTGGCTGCCATCCTGTCGTTATCAGCTTGACCAAGAATAGGATGCAGAAATACAAGCTAACGAAAACTTTCTCTCCATGTTCAATATTGTAGGGTCTCCTGCTTGGGCAGGGGGTTGGACTAGATGACCTACAAGGTCCCTTCCAACTCTGGTTATCTGTTAAGGTCCCTTCCAATTCTGTTATTCTGATTTTGATGTGGGGCAGAAGAAGCGCAAGCTACCTAGCCAGCCTTTCCCCCCAAAAACACCCCAAAATAATTATTAGCCAAAATAACTTGGAGTTTCTATCCGCCTACAGGGTGTCAGGCAAGGAGAGGACAAATCGACAGAGATTTGTGACCCAGCCATAAACAAATGAATTGCTTGGCTGGATTTGATCCACCTGGCCCAATCTTTTGTCTCCAGCAATAATCTGTAAGGAAGAACCCTTTTCCCCCCAAGAACACTTAAAAAAAAAAAAAAAGCAAACACTAATAGAAATTGAACACGGTGGTAGACAGCCATTGGATTGGGAGATTCTGTTTTGGATTCCTACACCAGTCACATATTCCTCTACAATCCGACTCTACTTGTCATTTTCCCCCCGCCTAAACAATTGCATGTGCTCAGTCTTTATCAGGCTTGTGTTTTCAACGCAAAAGGTGCTCCCTTATTTTTTATTCATGCAAGATCTCTTGTAGTTCTGCCCAGCGTGACAATTCTTCTTTTTCCGTTTGTCACGATTTGGCATTTTTCCTGTACTCTCTCTCTCTCTTTTTTTTTTTAATACTTGCAATTTGAGTTTGAAATCAGACGCAATGCTAGACCCATTCTTTAGGGATTTGCATGCTGTTGGTTTTTGTTTCTTTTTAAGACACCTCAACGGGAGCAGAGTGATCATCAAACTCAAAAACACAGTTAGCTCTCTCTCTTGCTTTGCCTTCCTTCTATGGCCAGAAGGCTCCTCCAATCACCTGGATACAAAAAAAGAGAGAATGTTTTGTACCATCTAATTGTACCCCAAACTCCTTTGCTTCCTCTCTCTGCTCCTTGGCTTTCTTGTTTGCAAAATGGGGATGACTAAGCTGTTTGCCACAACTCAAAGCCACATGAAGCAGTTATGCCCACAAAGCACTTTGCAAACAAGGATAAGACAGAAAGCAGATGGTACGCTTGGAAGCGCTTTGCTGAAACCCCTGAGTGGGCCAAAGAGAATAGCTGGTATTCACAGCTGAAATAATTAGCTGATTAAAGGCTTGTGTCAAAGGCCCAGGGCGCTCCCAGAGAGGAGGCTGACTGCTGTGATTCTGAATGAATATTTAAACTGACATTGGTGCCTCCTGATCGCCTTGCTTTGAGTAGGTGATGGTGGAATGTATAGGGGAGGAATGATATGCAACAGTTTGGGGAAATTCAGCAGTGTAATTGGACCAAGCTCTAGGGAAGGAAGGAAGGAAGGAAGGAAGGAAGGAAGGAAGGAAGGAAGGAAGGAAGGAAGGAAGGAAGGAAGGAAGGAAGGAAGGAGGGAGGGGGGGAGGAAGGAAGAGGAGAGGGAAGAAGGAAGAAAGTAGAGGGATGAAAGAAGAAAGGGAGGGAAGGAAAAAGGATGGATGGAAGGAAGGAAGGAGGGAAGGAAGGAGAGGGAAGGGAGAGAAGAAAGAAGCAAGGAAGGGACAGAAGGAAGGAAGGAAGGATGTCTGATGCTCCCTACCAGATTCCCACAAGGACATTTTATGGAAAAGCAGCAGGAAGTTGGAAGTCACTCCAGCCTTCATGTCTTTTTTTGCCCACCCTTCATCATTCTGTTTCTCTGTTTAAATAGGAAATATCTCTGAAATGATTATCCAGTGGGACCCAGATTGTCTAGTAGTTCCAAAAAGAATCCTGCTTACGAAAGTAGCACAATTGTAGTAGAATATTTGTAGCAGTAGTCAGAAGTAGAATGGTTGTAGTCACATTTTGGTGAAGCATGTTTTTAGACTTAACACATTTTATTAAAGGCATATATTTTCATGAGCTACATGGTATTCCCTCTGCCTTTCCAGAAGGCAGGAAACTGTCTGCTGATATATGATATAAGGGAGTGAAGGATTGCTAGACTGGCTGGGAAACTGTTGAAAATGAAGATCATGTGACCAAAGCAGCAGCCAGTTCCACTGAAACAGCCACAACTTCCCCAAATTTCATTCCCTCGGGAATTATACATTCCAAATTTTGGATGCATTCCCTAAGTCCGTTTTAGGTACCTTGGTTCAAAAACTGTTGCCCTACAGTTCACTATCTCATCCAGTGAAAAGTCATCATGAGAATTTTAGTAGTACACAGATAGATAAAGTCAAGCAATTCCGCACGCTTCTCCTTTCAGTTCTTATTAAGTCAGATGAAAGAGCATTTGCCATCCAATTTGCTTTCAGAGATTTCACGCATGGAATAAGGCATTCTTTCATTCCTTGTGTGATAAGGCAGTCCAGGGATTTGTAGTTAGGTGCATATGCGTGAGTGAATGAGTAAGCATATGATCTGTCTTATAGCGTATATTCTTTCACCTGCAGAATAGCAGGTTCCTGATTTCTCCTCCTTCCATTCAACCCCAAGGAAACTTTTTCACTGGGATTTCTCCAAAAAGCAGTGACAGAACTTCTTCACCCTTAAGAAGCTGTTGGAGAATTTCTCCCCCTGGAGAAATTTAGTAAAACCTCCTGTCTCATTTTTCTGCCCTCTTAATTTGATGCAGAATCTCAGGAGGTGATTACTGACCAGCTACATTCCTAGCCTGTTTCCAGTACAGGTAGTCCTCAACTTACGACCACAAATGAGCCAAACATTTCTGTTGCTAAGCAAAACAGTTGTTAAGTGAGGTTTTCCCGCATTTTACAACCTTTCTTGTCACAGTTGTTAAGTTCAGTGAATCTGGTTCTTCACTGACTTTGCTTGTCAGAAAAGGTGATGGTATGACCCCAGGACACTGCGACTGTCATAAATATGAATCAGTTGCCAGTGTCAGGATTCCGGCAGTTACCCCCATTTAAATCATGAGTCTTGAGCCAAACTTCCAAAACTTCAAAAGGATTTATTGAGAGTTAAAATGTCTTGCACTGCCTGGGTGTAGCTGACTCCGAGACACATGATTCATTGTCACCCTTGACCCTGGTTTTCCCTCCACCCCCTGGGTGTATCATAATTCATATTCTCCAATGGGACACATCCATAGCGAAGAATCATCAATCATCCTCTCCAGTTAGAATTTTGCATGGCAGAAACTTCAGTCACCTAGTTACTATCTTTGAAAACATTTATGGAATGCAGTTTCGGTTTGCAAGCTGCTGCGCTGCTCCCCCCTCCCTTTCTGTTGGCAACTCTAAAAAGACCATAGAAATATTGTATGAGTTGACCGGCAGGCCTCTGAATTTTGATCACATGACTATAGGAATGCTGTAATGGTTGTAAGCATGAAAAACAGTCCTAAGTTACTTTTTCAATGCCATTGTAACTTCGAACAGTCATTAAATAAGCTGTTGTAAGTCAAGGACTACCTGTATCCCTTCTGCCTATAAGCACACAAGACAGCAATGTTTAATTGAAACACCCCGTCAAAGAACCCAGGAAATCTCTAGGGTGCCCAGATCCTTGCCTGAAAATCATGAAATTATTATAAGTCTTTCTGAAAGCAGATCAAAAGTCTTTTGGCTGAGCACTGCAATCAGTCTTTTCCCACTTAGAAATGTATCTCTGTGCAATTTCAATTTCACCATGTATGATGCTGTTGGGAGTTTTGCAAAGATGCAGTGGAAAAGGGAACAGATAACTAATGGAAGCTGAAATCTCGTATAAGAAAATAACCTACTAAACTCAGGGGTCACTCATCCAGTTACCTTTCTGCTAAGTTTAGAAAATAATGCATTTTCTTTCAGGAAAAAAAAAAAAAGCACAGACCTTGACAGACTCAAAATGTTTATTCCCATCATTCCATTCCCCTCCCTTCACCCCAATGTTTTAAAAGCCAATGCGTTATAATGGTTAAGTGGAGAACCAACTTTCAAGTCCCCCCTCAGCTGTGAAGTCCTATGTACCTCATAAGCAGTGGTGGTATTCTACCGGTTTGGCCTCGTTCTGCCGAGCCAGTAGAGCCAATGAGCAGCAGCGACTGAACCAATTCTCTCTACCACTTTGTTGTTAGGCCCAGGGTTGGGATTCTACTACCAGTTTGCACCTATTCGCTAGAACCGGTTGTTAACATTCTAAGCAGTTCGGAAAACCGATTGTTAGAAAAAAAATACTGGACTAATCCTGTAAGGAAGGCAGGAAGGAAACATTCTGGTGTTGCTTACAGAAACTGCCTCTCTGTTAACCCTTATTACATTCTTGGCAGGACTAGACTTCCTGTCTCAGGAACGTCTCTGGAGTTCTTTTTCCCCTCCTTTGCTGGTACTTTGCTTGTGTGGAGTGACCATTCAAAGTTACAGTGGCACTGAAAAAAGTGACTTACAACCCTTTTTCACACTTACGACTGTTGCAGAATCCCCACAGTCACGAGAGGTCAGGCGAGGAGATGCGTGCCTCGATGTGAGTGATGTTGAGTTGGCCACGTTCAGCCAGTCACATGATCACCAAGCCACGTCCACCAGTCACATGACCACCAAGACACACCCACCAACTAAGCCACGCCTACATTTTTGTTAAAAAAATTGAAATCCACCCTGGTTAGGCCCACCCGCCTGCCTGGGCTCCATACTTTATTCCTTGCTTTTGAAGCGCAGCTGCTTTGCGCAGCACAGAAGAGTGCTGTGCGGCAGCTACTGAAGTGACAGGGAGAGTGCAGGCTTGCAAGAGGTGAGTTACAACGCCTCTACACCTGCGCAAAGTGCACGTTTGGTGTGCGCACGCACACAAATGTGTGCCCCCGCACAGAGCATACCCAGCAAGTCACGGCCACCGAACCGGTAGTAAAAATCTTTGAATCCCACTACTGCTCATCACATTTGTTTTTATGGGCAGTGGCCCCCAACCTTTTTTGAACCAGGGACCAGTTTCACGATTATTTATTCTTCCATGGACCGGTACCTGAGTAACGCGAGACTCCACCGCCATCGGGACGGCTCTTCGTTCGAAGCTGCCCCCCACCTTCGACGAAACTAAGGCGCGAGCACCCAAACGCTGCTTTCCAACCAAAAACCTGGAAGCAAGCAAAAACCCGGAAGCGCCGTCGAAACAAGATGGCGGCGCCCAAGCTTTGCGGCCCGGTAAAAAATGATCCACGAACCGGTACTGGTCTGGGGACCGGTGGTTGGGGACCCCTGGTTATGGGAATAAAATAAGGGATGTCTCACTTTGGGACATTGTTTTAAGTGAGGGTGGGTGGGTGGGCTTGTGTGGATTGGTTGAGGGTTGGCATTGTCTCTGGTTGGCTGCCTGGTTGTTTTTGATTCTGAGGGGTTTGTAGGCTGGTTGGTGGAAATTGCTTGTGGGAAGCGCCAAGCTTCGATGAACTCACGAGCGTGCCGAGTGATAGCGTGGCCGGTAATTTTTGTGTTGCTCCAATCAAACTGGTGGCGCTTGGTGTCAACGTGGGTGGAGGTTAAGGATTTGGTCAGTAAAATGAGGACCCAGATCGTTGGGGGCATTATGCTGATTCTGTAAAACCCATTAGTGAAGGCTGCAAAGCAGTATATAAGTCTAAGTGCTATTGCTATTTGGGATCATGGTGTTTGACTGGCCCTCATCTGATATAACCTCCCCATCACAAGACTCATCACAAGTTCTCACTGATGACTCACACCTGACCCATCACAAGGCCCTCACTTGACATACCCACACCTGAAGCCCTTAGCAGAGGTCTCCAAACTTGGCAACTTTAAGACTTGTAGACTCCAACTCTGGCTGGGGAATTCTGGGAGTTGAAGTCCACAAGTCTTAAAGTTAAAGTCTTAAAGTTGCCAAGTTTGGGGACCCCTGTCCTTATAAACAGAAGAACACTGACATAACAGATAACAGAGTTGGAAGAGAACTTATAGGCTATCTAGTCCAACCCCCCGCCCAAGAGGGAGACCCTACACCATTTCTGACAGATGGGAGACCAATCTCTTCTTGAAAGTCTCAAGTGATGACGCTCCCACAACTTCCGAGGGCAAGCTGTTCCATTGGTTGATTGTTCTCACTGTGAGAAAATTTCTCCTTATTTCCAGGTTGAATCTCTCCTTGTTCAGTTTCCATCCATTATTCCTTGTCTGGCCTTTGGGTGCCCTGGAGAATAGCTTGACCCTTTCCTCTCTGTGGCAGCCCCTCAGATATTGGAAGACTGCTATCATGTCTCCCCTGGTCCTTCTCTTCACTAGACTAGCCAGGCCCAGTTCCTGTAACCGTTCTTCATATGTTTTAATCTCCAGTCCCCTCATCATCCTGGTTGCTCTTCTCTGAACTTTTTCCAGAGTCTTCCTTATAATGTGGTGAACAAAACTGTTCACCACATTCCCTAAACTCCACTGAGTTTACCTAGCCTGGTAACAAAATGTTCTGGAAACCAATCCACAAGCTCAGACAATGAACCTTCACCCTCATCCTACATCCGAGCTACATATATTTTCCACTGTTGCTTTAAGTCTCAAGCGAAAGAATGGAATATTGATGCAATAAGGATGGAACCACAACAGCATTTTTTGCAAATGGCTGTTTGAACTGAAGTGGGGTTGGTTTTGTGTTGACAAACAGGGACATTTTCAGCCTAAACTCACTGAAAATCCAACCGACGACATTGGTAAAGTGTTCCGGAGTCAGCACCCCACTCCCAGATGATCCTGGCCCCATTTCTGCATCGGATGCAGGACCCTCATCCGAATCATCTCCAGATTCCCGGACTGATCCCATTTCTTCCCTACTGTCTGATTCCACTGCCATCTGCACAGGTTGTGGTGAACCGCAACAATGCCAATCTATCGAATTCCAAAGATGCAGATTAAATAAGAACTATCCTGGCCAACCTGAGCCTTTCCCACCCCAGCACCTTAGGTGTAGTGGAACTAAAACTCCCAGAGTCCCCAGTGTCTGTGCCAGGTAAGGAATACCGGGAGTTGCAGTCCTAACCTATCTAGAGCTCACTGGACTGGGAAAGTTGACCCAGCCGCTTTCTACACTGTTCCGGTCTCTTTTCATGCTCTATTTATATTTCATACCACTCTCACCAATTCTCCGCTTGCAATTCCAGTCTCTCAACTGGAATTAAGGTGTAAAGTGCTCCGAGTCTAAAGCATCAATTTAAACCAAGCTGAAACTATCCAGTTCTCAGCAACTGACGATTTGCCAGATCAGTTCGCTTTCCAGAGGCTTTCTCCTGCTCTCAGGGAGACGACAATTGTTTCGCAGGGATGAGTAAAATCTCCAGGGCTTTCCGGCTACTATTATAGCTGCGGCTTCTGTGATCCTCGGAGATGTCCAGCTGTAAAGGCCAGCATGGTGGGAACAAGTGAAACGCCCTCAGGTTTTAAATGCAAACTCCACACAAGCTTTTTTCGTTCTGACTGTGCCTTTTTTTCCCTCCACCTTCTCTTTCTTTCTTTTTACCGATGTGCCGGCAGGAAATTGGTTTTTGCCAAGCCTATAGATGAAATACAAATGGCCTGCCAGGGAAAATTACTTGCCGGGGGACGAGGAGCAAAAAATGCTTTCAATCTGATCGATAGGATGTGAAAATAGGGAGGGGGGGAACAAGGGAATGCGGAGAGGGGGAAATCCCCCTTTGGAATCTTGACATGACCTTGTAAGCCTGTTTATTCTGTAAAGAATTTCCTGAAGGGGGAGAAAAGAGACATTGGAGATTCCAGAAACTCTGTTTGTTCCCCAAATAGTGTTTTAGCTCTGGATGGCACACAGTGGAATGGGTAAAACTATGCATGCTTGATCTCATTGTTCCAATATACCCTAGTAGCTTTATTTTTGCCAGGCGTAGGTGCCAACAAGCCCAGCTTAGGGTACCTGCCTCGCCTCTGTTCCTGAGTAGCGCCCTGCCCTTCTTGGCTTGACAAACTCAACCCATTCCTTAACTATTATCTGCAGGCTACTGCAGAACGGCAGAGGATGGGGAGCGTTATACAAACACCAGCAGGGCTATAGCAAAGTGGCCGTGTGCCAGTAAAAGTGGGCATTGTTCAAAAGAGGGCTCCACTACCAACCTCATTTTTTTTTCTCCCTCCATAGAATCTTGATCCCTTAGAACAGTGGCCCCCAACCTTTTTTGAACCAGCGACCGGTTTCACGATTATTTATTCTTCCACGGACCGGTACCTGAGTAACGCGAGACTCCACCGCCATCGGGATGGCTCTTCGTTCGAAGCCGCCCCGCCACCTTCGATGAAACTAAGGCATGAGCACCCAAGTGCGGTTTTCCAACTGAAAACCCGGAAGTGCCGTCGAAACAAGATGGCGGTGGCCAAGCTTTGCAGCCCGGTAAAAAATGATCCACGGACTGGTACCGGTCCAGGGACCGGTGGTTGGGGACCCCTGCCTTAGAAGCTTTATTTCTAGCCTCAGCCAGTGGTGAATTGTTTGAGCCAACCCTGGTCCACACGGACAGATTATTGTATTGCCACTGCAGCATGATCAGGCGTGCCCAACCTTGGCAACGTTAAGACCTGTGGACTTCAACTCCCAGAATTCCCCAGCCAGCGAGCAGGGGAAGTCCCAAAGTCGTAAAGTTGCTAAGGTTGGACGTTCCTGACCTAAACGGTAATTCTCTTGAGAGGCAGAGCAGAGAAACAGCAGACTAAAATCCCAGCTCTGGAATCAATGTCGTTGATTGGACTTGAGCCAGTGATTAACCTACCTTGCAAGGTTGTTGTGAAGATAAAAGAGGAGTGGTCTGATCTATTTGGAGGCAGGGGAGGGTTCACAAGTGGGAAAGAGCTGTAAGAATGGCACACACTTGCATCTACCTACCTGCATCTACACATTTGCAGAAGAACCTATTTCTGTCCCTAAAATATCTCAGTCCATACTACGTTAAATATCCATCAATAGACACATAGAGATAAATCATACCATTCAAGAGGCAGTAAAACAGAAGGAAACAAAAAGACCACTGACACATCCTCTCCAACACCAAATAAACAAGGATTGACACCAGACAAACACTTGAACGGAAAATAATACCCCAACCAAGGAACCACCAGAAAAAAAACCCGCAGGGCCACCAACACTTGCAGGGCAAACTACAGTGCATAAACAAGAAGAAATCTACTATATATGCATACACTCACTCACACTGATGATGTTGCCTAGATGGATACTGAAACATCCACAAACAAATAGCCAAGCTCATCGAACACCAAGGTCCCCACCGTTAAATCCTAAGCTATTTATATTCTCAGCCATTAAATAGAATAATTATGTGACATAGAAGAGAAAAAAACTTTCCTTTACAAAGGTCTTACAAATGTATATGCCTTTTTAAAAAATAAATAAATCTAACTACAGGCAGCAGCTACTGAGGATCCAATTTTCTGGGACACCTGACAGCAGCTGTAGAAGAAAGAAGAAAGCACAGCAAAAAGAAAAAAGGATCCCGAGATCCCTGCATGGAATAGCAACTGCTCAGAGGAGAAACGATCCACTGGAAACCCAACTTAAGAGTGCCAGAGAACCAAAACTTCCACTTTTTGGAAAACTCCCTTCATTCTGCAAAATATGCAACGAATATGAAAATAACAGAGACATTCAGAGCTTCTAAACAGAAGGTTTAGAACCTTTTATTTTGGGGGATGGAGGGGACACCCCCATTAGGCTGAAAAGTTGTTTCTCCTATTGCAACAGCGGTGGGTGTGATTCAAGAACAGAGAGGAAGGTAACCTATGGTTCAAACAGTCTCATTTTATACCGGAGTGCTGGAACAGGTATTGGAACTAACACAAAATCTACCTTCTTGTCCCCTCCTGAAATGTTAAGTGAGTAGGATCACCCAGGGAAGAGTTAAGGCTATAACAAGCACCCTGTGCTTTGAGATCAGAAGATCAGCATTGGGAAAATTCTTCCGGTTTAGACCCCAGTGTTTCCAAGAAAGGCTGGGAAACCCATTCTGTCTATCAGATATCCCACAGAGCGAACACAGGCAATATTGAGCTTACAGGTCTCAAAATTCAAACCCTCCCTATGTTTCTAAGTACCAGGAGATGCTTTTCCATCAAAAATCTTCAGTCTTACTGATTTCTGTCTGATTCTGGTTCTCACCAATTCCAGGGCTAATAGGGCTGGTGTCCTGCCATTTTCTTTCTTAACCTAGTTTCTTTGACCCATTATTTATAGGTAGACCATTCTGAACATGGTGGCTCCCCAGTTTCTAGCATCTAACATTAAGGGATAGATTGCCTCTGAATAAGGAAGCTCCACCGTGCATAATGATTGAAGAAGATTGAAGAAGTCTTGATTTTGAAACAGGAAAAAGCCCCACCTAATGAATATATTCTAACATTCCTCTTTCCCACACCGAGTAGCAATCATGACTCCAAGAATGCCACAAGCAAAGAATGAAAGCGACAAAAGATCTTTATTTTGTCCCCAGGAATGGCACAGGCAGATTGCCACTATACTCTCAGGCTCAATTTAATTACCGCACCTAGTAGAAGATGGGAAAGCCATACGAGGACACATAATAATTTATTCTTTGCCAAATGAAATTCATAGCAAGAAATGGCTATTGCAATCTTCCCAACCTGATGCTCCCCAGATGTGTACTGGCAAAAGATGCTGAGAGCTGAAGTCCAAAACATCTGGGAAGCAACATGTTCCTTTGCTCCAGTATGTCTTTCTGACTCTGGATACTGAGGGTGCTAATGGGTAAATTCTTGCGAGCTTCCATATCCAAGAATAGCTTATCTGCTGGAGGACTAGAAGTACATGAGCTGGGTTACAATTGATACCTTTGTTTGTCCTGAATATAGGACGATGATGTACCACGGGTATTTCCTGCATCCAACAGATGAAAGTTGGCAGTTGGTGTCTATGGAAATTCACGGGAGTAGTAAATAATGGTTTAAAGATAAACAGCTCAGGCAACAGAATTCTCCCGCTGGCACTTCTCTAGCATTCAAGCAACCTGAAGAATGGACTCTTCGCGGATGTGGAAATCAATAGCAATGATCACAACCCTCCATTTACAATAGCAGGGCACCACAGGAGTCAACCAAAAGGGTCACAGCAACCAGAAACCGCCCAATCTTCTCTCCCAAGGGATCTTACCACCCCCTAAGATAGACTGCACCGGCATATGGAGGCTCCCAGCCTCCTTCAAACGGGACAAGGGCTTGCCTTGCTCCCAGCCTCCTTCAAACGTTTGAAGGACGCTGGGAGCCTCCATATGCGAGTGCAATCTATCTCTTTGGAAGATAGGCTGCCCCTGGCTGTGGAGGCTCCAGAGAAGGAGGGGGGCGAAGGAGGCTTACCCAGGTCCTGAAGGGCATCGGGGGCTCGTCGACATCGTCGCCCGGGTCGCCCTCCTGCTCCTGCCCCTCCGGCTCCTGCCTGATGCTGATGAAGGGGATGTCCAGAAAGGCGGCGGCGAAATCCACCTGGAGCAGCTCCCGCCGCGAGGCGGGAAAGGCGAGGACGGCGGCGACCCCTCGCACCACCAGCGCCTGGCACAGCCAGCGGGCCAGCGAGGCCGGGTCCCGATAGAGGGGAGCCCCGGGCAACACCTCCAGGCTGAGGTTGTACGGCAGGAAGGCGGCGGCGGCTCGGCTGGCTCGAGCCAGGGCGTTGCGCACCCGGCTCTGCGCGCCTCCTCCGCGGGGCAGCAAGGCGCCCAGCTTCACCGTGTGCCCGATCCGCGCCAGGATGTGGCAGGGCTGCGGGTGGCCCCGGCCCGGCGCCGGGAGCAGCAGCAAAAGGCTGCAGGGGAGCGCCAGGCACCAGCAGCAGAGGAGCGCCCGGCGCAACTCCATAGAGGAAGCCTGCGCGGCGTGGGCGGGCAAAGTTTGGGGCGCCCGGCCCTTCCGCCCCCCCTCCTGGCCCCTGGGTGGGCAGGAGGGCTGGGGGCGCCTAGGAGGGGAGGGAAGGGGCCGGGCAGGGCCCGCCCATGGGAACGTCGGGGGCGGAGGAAAGAGCCGGCCGCTGCTGCCGGAGCTGCAGCCGATCCAAGTGGCCGGGCGCTCTTCTGCGCTCTGGCTTGGCGCTCGCTTTCCCGGGCGAAGGCGGGATAGATAGGCTTGCCTTGGCGCCGTTGGGCCACTGGGGGCGCTGGACGCGGCGGGGACCCGCCAAAAGAGGGCGGGCCGGTCGGCCGAAAGAGCCGGCCGGCAGCCTCTGGGCCAGGGAGGGTGGCATCGCTGCCTCGCGGGGCAGAGAACCGGGGGGGGGGCGGCTTTTCAAACGAGGCGGCCCGAGCGATGAGAGGCGGGCGATGGGGACAAGGACGCGTCCGAAAAGCCAGCGGGAGAGGAAAAAGCGAAAGGCGACGGGTTCAGCTTCGGCACGTGGCTCCTGAGCATGCACAGAGGGCGGAGGAGGAAGTCGGCCAGGGGACGAAGATGGACGAGGCTGCGGCGAGAAGGGCGATCGGCATGTGGCGGAGGAGGTAATCAATCAATCAATCAATCAATCAATGAATCAATCGGAATAGAGCTGGAAGGGACCTCGGAGGTCTTCTAGTCCAACCCCCTATAGAATTTCAGACAAGTGGCTGTCCAGTCTTTTCTTAAAAACTTCCAGCGATGAAGCACCCACAATTTCTGGAGGCAAGTCGTTCCACTGGTTAATTGTTCTCACTGTCAGTAAGTTTCTCCTCAATTCCAGGTTGCTTTCTATCCTTGATTAATTCCTGGTAGAGTAGTGGCTTTGTGGGTCTTCTGCCGGATAGGGAGACGGAGCTCCGAGCAGACGGAAGGGTGGGTGGGGGATTCGAGGAGAAATCGGTTCCTGCGCACGGAGCCGGTGCAAGAGCGTCTCTGAGGGTGTGCAGAGTGCAGGGAAGGGCGATCCAGGAGGCCAGGGAGGGACTGAGAGGATGGGCCGCTAATGTCCATTGATGTGAGCAATAAGACAAGGAAAAGCACCTCTTAAACATAAGCGGGGTAGAAAGAAAGCGGGCGAAAGACGGGATTTCAAACGGGATTCGATATGTGCTTGGCGAAAAGTTCCGATTTATCAGGAGTTTTAGCCTGTAGCAACAAAAGGGAACTTCCTTGTTCAGAGGCAGTCTATCTTTAAGCAATAAACGCCAAGGACAAATAGAGAAGGTTGATTTTTTCCGGGCTCCGCATTGCTGGAAACAAAATAATGAGCTAAATACATGTTTTATCCAAGCCAAACTTAACTAAGTTGAGAAAGGAGTTTACTTTACCCGTCACATCTGACTTCCAAAGAAACTGCTTTAGCCAAAAGGGAACATCACTTGGTGTTAACCAATAAAACGATTTTCAAAGCATTATTTGTATATGGATCGATAGTTTGTCATTCGGTGCAGGATCCAATTACACCAATGTGGAGGATAATCAATACTGGGTCTAGAGGGAGTATTAGTCATAGTAAGGACAAAAAAAGACCCTCCTTATTTAGATGCAGTCTACCTCTGAACACCAGGTACAGGTGTTTTACCACAAAGGATGAGGAGTGGGATGGAGACTTGTAAATAACTGGAACAGTCATGCGGAGGAAATGTATACATCTCCCTTGCACACAAAAATCTATTTTCACACCACGTTCTTCTTTTAATAAGCTATCAGTGTTGAAATTTCTATCTCCCCCATCAACCCAGCCATTTTATTTGGAAATCAATTCACTTAAAGTGGTACAGTAATTGTATTTTCAACATGGGTGCCCTTGGCTGTCATAAAAAGCCCTTCAGGAACCAACAGGAGATTTTTTGGCACCGGGAGAAAATATTAAAATGCTAGGAGAATCCCAAAGCGGAGTGAAATGAAACACCATCTATTTGTTTGGGGTTTTTTTTCTTAATATCTCCGTTCCTGGAGTTTCTGCAGCCATTTTTTTTTCAAGCATCTTGTCTTTTTCACTACTCTGTAAAATGAAATCTTTGAAAACTCATTCCAGGCATTAATTTTTTCCCCAGCTTTTCAAATTATAGGTTCAACATGAGGTATTAATTCCAGCCAAATCGATATGTATTCTTTCCGTTTCAGAAGATGAGACTATATAAATACTCTTCCTCCTTACAGGGATGGTGAGATGGTTTCATAATGTCACAGCAGTTGAGCCAATCAGTATCAGGGATGACAGTGTAGGTAGTACTCGACTTACAACAGTTCATTAGTGACCGTTCAAAGTTACAGCGGCACCGAAAAAAGTCACTTATGACCATTTTTCACACTTATGACCATTGCAGCATCCCCAGGGTCAGGTGATTTACATTGGTCACTTGTCAAGATTTATATGCTGTGTCCCAAGGTCATGTGATTCCCTTTTTGTGACCTTCTGACAAGCAAAGTCAGTGGGGAAGCCAGATTCACTTAACAACCATGTGGCTGCAGTGATTCACTTAATAGCTGTGGGGAGAACAGTCCTAAAATGGGGCAAAAATTTTTAAAAAATCTTACTTAACAACATAAATTCTGGGCTCAATTGTGGTCGTAAGTTCAGGACTACCTGTATAAGAAGAATGTCCTACATAGGCAGTCCTCAACTTACAGCCACTTGTTTAGTGGCCGTTCAGACTTCCAAAGGCACCGAAAACAGTGACTTACGACCAGTCCTCGCACTTATGACTGTCACAGCACCTCCACGGTCACGTGATCAAAATTCAGGCACTTGGCAACCGGTGTGTATTTGTGACGTTTGCAGCGTTCCAGGGTCACTTCAGCACCACTTGTGGTCATAAGTCAAGGACTACCTGTATATTTCTGTACAAATTCCCAGCCTGAAGAGAGCATGACAGACATGGACTGCTGGTTTTACTAAATACTATTTGCGTGCTTCACATTATTCAGAGCGTTCAAAGCTGAGAATTAATAATGAGTACCAAATCTTGTAACCTATAAATAATACACTGCTCAAAAAAATAAAGGGAACACAAAAATAAGACATCCTAGATCTGAATGAATGAAATATTCTTATTAAATACTTTGTTCATTACATAACTGAATGTGCTGACAACAGAATCACACAAAAATTATCAATGGAAATCAAATTTAGCAACCCATGGAGGTCTGGATTTGGAGCTACACTCAAAATTAAAGTGGAAAAAAACACGACAGGCTGATCCAACTTTGATGTAATGTCTTTAAAACAAGTCAAAATGAGGCTCAGTCGTGTGTGTGGCCTCCACGTGCCTGTGTGACCTCCCTACAACTCCTGGGCGTGCTCCTGATGAGATAGTGGATGGTCTCCTGAGGGATCTCCTCCCACACCTGGACTAAAGCATCCCCCAACTCCTGGACAGTCTGTGGTGCAATGTGGCGTTGGTGGATGGAGCGAGACATGATGTCCCAGATGTGCTCGATTGGATTCAGGTCTGGGGAACGGGCGAGCCAGTCCATAGCATCAATGCCTTCATCTTGTAGGAACTGCTGACACACTCCAGCCACATGAGGTCTAGCATTGTCTTGCATTAGGAGAAACCCAGGGCCAACTGCACCAGCATATGGTCTCACAAGGGGTCTGAGGATCTCATCTTGGTACCTAATGGCAGTCAGGCTACCTCTGGCAAGCACATGGAGGGCTGTGCGGCCCTCTAAAGAAATGCCACCCCACACCATTACTGACCCACTGCCAAATCGGTCGTGCTGGAGGATATTGCAGGCAGCAGAACGTTCTTCACGGCATCTCTAGACCCTGTCACGTCTGTCCCATGTGCTCAGTGTGAACCTGCTTTCATCTGTGAAGAGCACAGGGTGCCAGTGGCGAATTTGCCAATCTTGGTGTTCTCTGGCAAATGCCAAACATCCTGCACGGTGTTGGGCTGTAAGCACAACCCCCATCTGTGGACGTCGGGCCCTCATACCACCCTCATGGAGTCTGTTTTTGACTGTATGAGCACCCACATGCACATTTGTGGCCCACTGGAGGTCATTTTGCAGGGCTCTGGCAGTGCTCCTCCTGTCCCTCCTTGCACAAAGGCAGAGGTAGCGGTCCTGATGCTGGGTTGTTGCCCTCCTACGGCCTCCTCCATGTCTCCTGATGTACTGGCCTGTCTCCTGGTAGCGCCTCCATGCTCTGGACACTATGCTGACAGACACAGCAAACCTTCTTGCCACAGCTTGCATTGATATGCCATCCTGGATGAGCTGCACTACCTGAGCCACTTGTGTGGGTTGTAGACTCCGTCTCATGCTACCACTAGAGTGAAAGCACCTCAGGCATTCAAAAGTGACCAAACCATCAGCCAGAAAGCATAGGAACTGAGAAGTGGTGTGTGGTCACCACCTGCAGAACCACTCCTTTATTGGGGATGTCTTGCTAACTGCCTGTGCTTTCCACCTGTTGTCTATTCCATTTGCACAATGGCATGTGAAATTGATTGTCAATCAGTGTTGCTCCCTAAGTGGACAGTTTGATTTCACAGAAGTGTGATTGACTTGGAGTTACATTGTGTTGTTTAAGTGTTCCCTTTATTTTTTTGAGCAGTGTAGTATTATGTAACAGCATTCTGTTTTTATCAATCAGAGGTCCATAATAACAGGACTATGCTGTTTCCTTGGCAACATTTTCAGAAGTCATTTGCCAATATCTGCTTCTGGGGTAGTTTTGTTTTGGTTTTTTAAAAAATTCCCTGCCTCAGTAAAGAGTAACAGGTGGTCCTCGACTTGCAACAGTTCATTTAGTGACCATTCAAAGTTAAAACAGCACTGAAAAAGTTACTTATTGCAACAGCACTTAGACTTATATACCACTTCACAGTGCTTTACAGCCCTACCTAAGCGGTTTACAGAGTCAGCCTTGTTGAGGTAATTCCCCGTTAGGAGAATGAGCGCATACAGGGAGACGTAGTGAGAGAAGTGTTGAATAATACACACACAGAACACAGATACACTGTACAGTAAATGTAGGTTTTTACTTTCAATAAACGGTTAAGCAAAGTTCAAGATAAGCAGTCCAAAGTCATTCACAGGTAAGGCAGTCAGTGTCCAGTCCAGGGATAATCCAAATATCAAAGTCCAGTATCAAAAACAGTTCAGTAACAGACTTACATCAAATCCAAGAATATCAGTCAATTAGGAAAAATGGAGGAATGGCAATACTCTCCAACAGAAGGAAACAGACACACTGTCTTCTGAGACTCTTTTTTGAGACTAAGACTAAGACAACCCAGGTTTCTGGCTCCATCTTATGGCCGTTTGAGAAACCACACCCAATTACACTTTTAGGATTCTCTTAAGGATACAGTATTAAAATGTCTATCCTGGTTTATATATTTCCAACCCAAATACCTGTTAGGTGACTTATATTCCTAACAAGCCTATTGCCCCCAACCATCTGGGTCCTCATTTTACCCACCTCAGAAGGATGGAAGACTGAGTCAACCTTGAGCCTGGTGGGATTCGAACTGCCAAATTGCAGGCAGCCGGCAGTCAGCAGAAGTAGCCTTGCAGTTCTGCATTCTAACCACTGCACCACTTGTGACCATTTTTCAAACTTACAGTTGCTGCAGACGCTTGGCCATGGATTCATATTTATGACGGTTGCAGGATCCTGGGGTCACGTGATTCCCTTTTGCAACCTTCTGGGCAAGCCAAGCGAATGGGGGAAACCAGATTAACTTAACAACTGGGTTACTAACTTAACAGCTAAGGTGATTCTCTTAACAACTGTACCTGGAAAGATTGTAAAATGGGACAAAACTCACTTAACAGCATACATTTTGGCCTCAATTGTGGTCGTAAGTCGAGGACTGCCTGTAGCTGGCCCAAAATCACCTAGCTGGCATTTGTATCTAAAGAAAGATTAGAGCTCAGTTCTCCCTGTACCTAGTCTAACACCTTTAACTCTGTGGAATGCCTGCACAGTTGTTTTTTTTAAATAATCAATAAGCTATTTAATAATTAAAAAATAGGTCAGTATTTTATCCTTTTTTTGCAGATAGGACTGGATCTCAGGCTTAGCTGTTTTTTTAAAAAGAAAGGAAAGTAAGGTTTGAAATAGATGTGTTCATCCCAGAAGTTTAACCTGCTGAAATAAGCCATTTTCTGACTAGTTAAGGCTGTCGTGTGAACATTGACACTGTCCTTTTTGAAAAAGTGGGTATATTGAGTACTCTTGTCCCACATCCCACAAAAGAATGAATTCTCACCTTCAGTACTTGAAATTATCAGATAAATTATTGTTTTTAATTTGGATTGGTAAAATGAATCAATTAGAATACATTCTGTAGTATTTCCAGTGGACATATTTTACATTTCCCAACATATTTCTATTTTATTGGGCCATTGTCAGCCAATAAAAAATAATTGAACAGCAGAGAAAGAGAGAGCCAGTCTTTCCGTAGCCAAAATACTGCCAAATTCGAGGGGAAAATAAAACCCCTTCCTGTTGTACTCAATAACCTTTATCCAGACATTATGGAAATGTTGATTTTTTTTTTTAGAATCATGAAGCTATTTTTGATGATAACAATGTCTTCAGAAGATAATATTTGTAGCTCAGGGTTGAACTGGGAGTCCTCCAAACTTGGTTATTTTCTTGCAGACTTTTCATTATAGCAATAGCAGTTAGACATACTGCTTCATGGTGCTTTACAGCCGTCTCTAAGCCATTTACCGAGTTGGGATATTGTCTCCAACAATCTGGCTCCTCATTTTACCAATCTTGGAAAGATGGAAGGCTGAGTCAACCCTGAGCCGGTGAGACTCGAACTACTGGCAGCGGGCAGTGACTTAACCTGCAATACTGCATTCTGATCACTATGTCACCATGGCTAGCATGCACTCCAACCAGACAGTTGGGACCATTGCTAAGCAAATTGCACCCAGTTTTATGATATTATTTGTCATGGTTGTTAAGCAAATCATTAAATGAATCATACGGTTGTTAAGCGAATCCAGCTTTCCCAGTTGACTTTGCTTGTTGGAAGCCAGCTGG
The DNA here is from genome assembly GCF_049901715.1 of Pseudonaja textilis. Lineage (NCBI taxonomy): Eukaryota > Metazoa > Chordata > Lepidosauria > Squamata > Elapidae > Pseudonaja > Pseudonaja textilis. The sequence continues at coordinate 326,569,606 of NC_141990.1, forward strand.
GAAGATCATAAATGGTGATGTGGCAATTCTTGTAAATACCTGCCAGTTGCCAAGAGCCAGAATTTTGATCACCAGGGATTACTGCAACAGCTGTAAGAGCGAGTAATGGTCATAAATCACTTTTTTTCAGTGCCATTTTAATTTCAATTTCAAATAGCCACTGAACAAATCGTTATAAGTCAAGGGCTACCTGTAACATCTTCAGTGCGGTGAAGATGTTTCCGAGTCAACTAATGAAATATCTGCAAGAAAACAACCAAGCTCAGAGAGCACCAAGGTTCCGCAAAGATGTTTTTATTCATCCAAAATCCCTGGAATGTGATTTGCATTGTTGAGTGTGAGAAATGGAGACCTTAAGTAGCTCAGTGTAGCTGTTTTGATAATGAATAATCCAGGAAGAAGACATGAGGGAAACATTTAAGGAGAAACCTCTCCCAAAGTTAAATTCCTTCCAATTTTTTCTCGACTCTTTGGTTTTCTATATCAGAGACCAAAACACACTGCTTCTTCTGCAAACACACTTTTTAAAATAACCTATTTCCTGTGGGTAAATATGGATTTGTATGCATAACTCATTTTGCATTGTTCTTTTAAAAAAACACCCATTTTTTATTCCACCCATTTTCCAACGGACTCAAGGGAATTCCATTCACTGCCTGTGGTTTATCTTCACAGTAACTCTTAGCTGAAACTGCCAGTGCTGTTATTCCTTTCTCCAGAGCTGGAGCAAGAGAAACATCTGTTTAATTCATGCCCCAGGTTCAATTACTGCAGTGAGAATAGAAGCAGTTTGCATTTTTAAAAGTATTTTTTTCTTATGGTCTGAGGTGCTGTCCAAGATGTTTTGGATGCTTGGAAAAACAATAGGACCGCTACTGTTATTACTGTAACTACTCCTGTTAGTATTCTATTTAGCAAGGCATGGTGCAAATAAGAAAAAAAAAGCAACCCAAAGTCCACCCAACAAAATTAGTTTCTACCTTAACAGCCAAACCAATAAACACATTAATAATTAAGACAAACTAGATGCAGCCACTACTCTACATATTTAAAACAATGCTCCGAATCATTACTAGGCAAAAATCTAAGCAGAAGTAGATAAATGGTGGAGGGGAAGAAGTTGCTCTCCATCAATATAAACGGATTAAATTCATTATCAAAAAAAAAGGATATTCTCAAAACTTATTCAACATAACGCAGATATAATATGTCTTCAAGAGACACATATTTCAAAAATGACGAAAGACATCTAATTTGTCCAAAATTAGGTAAACTTTTCACAGCACCGGCCGACAAACACAAGAAAAAGGAATTGCAATTTATGTAAAACAAGATGTAAAGGCAGAATTAATCTGGTCGGATCCCGAAGGAAGAACTCTGGTTATACAAGTTTGGATAAACCACATCACATTTTTACTTGTAGCAATCTATGCCCCAAATGATGACCAGGGGAAATTTTTAAACACCTTCACCAAAAAATAGTAGGCTTTGAAAAAAAACATTTGCTTGATTGGCGATTTTAACTCCATTGCAGACTACCAGAAAGACCATAGTAATATGGGGAAAAACAAGAAGGGGAAAAGGGAACTTTCTGCGGCATGTAAGGAAATGTTGAGAGAGCTAAATTTAAAAAGATCTATGGAGGGAGCGAATCTTGAAGGAAAACAATTTACATACTATTCTAACCCACATAAGACTTGGACCAGAATAGATATGGCTTGGATGGATTTGGACTTGGCTAATGAAATAAAAGAAATCAAAATCCTACCGAATGAATGGGCTGATCATAACCCAATACAGCTAATTTGGAGAGATAGGAGACGAATAAAAAAAGATGGACACTAAACAACCAAATTGTAAGCGAAGAAGAGTATATTAATAAACTGAAAGAGGAGCTAAACTATTTTCTAAAAGATAATAATAATGAAACAACCTCAAAACAGAACATTTGGGATACTATGAAAGCAATTATAAGAGGCACAACAATTTCCTATAATGCTATGAGAAACAAGAGAATTTATGCCCAACAAAACGTGTTACAACAACAAATCCAAGACTTAGAAATGCAATTACAAAAAACCCTAAGATCCAAGGACTACAAAATCAGTTAATACTAGCCAAACATAAGCTGAATTTAATTGAACAAGATAAAATAGAAGTTAGCTTGAGAAGGTCCAAACAAAATTATTTTGAACACGCCAATAAACCAGGAAGATGGCTATCTTATAAACTTAAAAAGAAAAAGAAAAGAGATTGATACACCAATTAATAGACGAGAAAGGCATCCCACAACATGAGATTGAGAAGAAAAAGGATATTATATTAAACTATTTTCAAAGATTATATAAAAAAGAAGAAATCAATGAGGATAAAATAAGAACTTATCTGGAGAATACGAATGATAAAATAATAGGGAAGGAGACAAAGAATTACTAAATAAGGATATTACATGGTCTGAGTTAAAATCTGCAATGGAAAATCAATGTAATAATAAATCCCCTGGTCCAGATGGGATTCCAGTAGAATTGTATAAAGCCACAATAGATTTAGTAGGGCCTCTGATGCTGGAAGTGTTTAACGAAGTACTTTTGGCTGCCAAAATGCCAGACTCATGGAGGGAGGCGTTGATTGCGTTAATTCGAAGGAGGATGTGGATGCCAGATATATCAACAATTATAGACCAATCTCACTTTTAAACGCCGATTATAAATTATTTACCTCAATTATAGCGAATAGAGTAAAACAAGTTTTAAATTTATACATTCATGAAGACCAAAATGGTTTCCTTCCATTCCGCCAAATTAAAAACAATTTAAGAACCGTTATTGACATCTTAGAATATTATGAAGCTCATCCAGAGAAACAATTTACACTCATGTTTCTAGATGCGGAGAAAGCATTCGATAACTTACATTGGCACTTTTTAATACAAAAAATCTATAACATGAATCTGGGCACTAAATTCGAGAATATTATCACAACAATTTACAATACCCAACAAGCCAATATACTAATTAATGGTGAACAAACAGGCCCACTAAGCATTGAAAAGGGCGTTAGACAGGGTTGCCCTCTCTCACCCCTCTTATTTATATTTGCTTTAGAATCATTGTTAACGCGATAAGACAAAATTCTGAAATCCAAGGAGTTAGGGTCAAAGCAGAGGAATATAAATTACAGGCGTTTGCAGGCGATATGGTTTTCTTCCTAGAGGATCCCATGGAAAAGAACATAATCTAATAAAAGAACTAGAACAATATGGCTCAGTAGCAGGATTAAAGATTAACAGAAATAAGACGAAATTACTGACTAAAAATCTAACAGAGAACCAGAGGAAAGAATTAGAAAAACCATGGGGATACAGGCAACAAAAAGGTCAAATATTTAGGCATATGGTTAACACCACATAGTAAATCACTCAAAGAGAATAATTATGATAAACTGTTACAGCAAATTAAGAAAGATCTAGAATCTTGGAATAAGTTGCAGCTTTCTCTACTGGGCAGGATTGCCACAATCAAAATGAACATCTTACCAAAACTCCTTTACTTATTCCAGACAATCCCAATAAAATTACCAAAAATTTTTTTTGATGATATAAATAAGGTAACTCTTAAATTTATTTGGCAAGGGAAAAAAGCTAGAATCAGTATTAAGGCCTTACAAGATGCAAAAGTAGAGGTGGGCTAGCGCTTCCAAACTGGGAATTATATTATTGGGCAGCCAACTTATTATGGTTAAAAGACTGGGTCAATTTACGGAACAAAAGAACTTTAGTCTTGGAAGGGCACGACCTTCAGAGAGGATGGCACGCATTTCTATGGGATGTGGGGAAAACTAAACAGGCGTACTTTCATAGACATCTTATTAGAGATTCACTATTAACTAATTGGAAAAAAATATGTAAAAAACATTATTTAAAAATTCGATTTGGCTTTCAACAATGGAGGCAATGGTTCATCCCAACAATTTGGATATAACAAAACGACTAAATATAAAGATTTATTAGACCCTTTAGGAAAATTAAGAACTCGACAGGACTTACAGGAACAGGGATTTAAAATTGATCAGTGGTTATATATACAAATCCATAGTAGATACAAACAAGATATCAAAGAGTTTGGAATCTATAGCAAATTACAACACTTAGATAAAATCTTATTAGGATCAAATAAAAAGAATATCTCTAAATTTTATAAATATTTATTGGAGGTAGAATTAGAGCAAGAGATAGTGAAAGGGAACATGATAATGTGGAGTAGGAATATTGGAAGAAGCATTACATTAACAGAATGGGAAAAGATCTGGAATAGAATCATTAAGATTACGAAATCTGCGGCGTAAAAGAAAATATGTATAAAATGTTATATAGATGGCACTTATCCCTTCGAGGTTAGCGAAAATGAACCCAAACTCTAGTCCAAAATGTTGGAAATGTAAAAACATAGAGGATCCTACTTTCATATGTGGTGGACCTGTAAAAGAAGCCCAGAAATACTGGCAAAAAATTAGAAAATGGCTGGAGGAGATAACCAAAGAACAAATCGAGTACAAACCAGAGTTCTTCCTACTAGGGATCTCTGATAAACATTTTCCTAAAAAGACGAAATATATAATAATTCATATTCTAACTGCGCAGATTAGCATTTGCCCAGTGCTGGAAATCATCCTGTTTACCTACAGATCAATTGGTCATTCAGAAAATATGTGACTGCGCAGAAATGGACAATTTAACCATAGCTCTTAAAAATAAAGAGTCTTCAGCATTTGATAATAATTGGAATGCGTGGTATAATTGGTTATATCAGAGATAAACTGTTCAATGAATAATGGGTAATTTAAGCATAAATAGTGATAAGATGTGTATATTTAAAGTAAGGTAGGAGAATTGGATCTTGCAGACTGTCAAAAAGAATATCTGTCTGGTTTTAACGTATTTTCTTTTTCTTCCGTCTCTTTGTTTTTTTCTCTCTTTTATACTCCTTTTTCTCCTTTTTCGGTCGCAAGACCGCGTTTTTTTTTTCCTCTCTCTTTTCTCTTCTTTCTTTCTTCTTTTTCTCTCTCTGTTGCATATGTAATGTTGTTATGTTATTTTTTAATTGTAAATTCAATAAAATTTATATATATAAAAAACAATGCCTTGCAGTTTGCTCCAGTTTATATAGAATGATTATCTGCCATTAAGTTGGTGCCTTAGTGGCCATATAGATTTTCTCTGTAAACTGGTCCCAAGCGCTTATAAATCCATAATTAAAATAAAAGAGCTACCAATTTAGGAACTGCCAATATGAACGAGATATATTGGGATTATCAGTCCCTACGCCAACCTGCTCATTCAATATAAAAACCTATTTTGAAGACCATAAAACTTTCACAACAGAGAATGGAAAAGCGGAAATGATTCCTGAAAACCCAAGGCTTGGAGTCTTTGATCCTGGAATAGGGAATAGAAAGAAGATTCTGCTCAAAGAAACGGAAGTAATGGGCAGAGTGAAATAACAGTGGATAGATTTAGAGGTTGGGATTCACTTATTCTTGTAGTAGTTTTATTTATTTATTTATTTGATTTATCAATCGCTTACAAGATACAGGTATAAGAATGAACATAGTTTTGAATACATGAGATAGATACTTATAAGAAAAATAAAAAGAAACAATAGGACAGGGACGGTAGGCACGATTGGTGCGCTTATGCACGTCCCCTAGGAAGTGGGTGAGGTCAATAGTAGACAGTCTTAAGGTTAAAGTTTTTGGGGGTTGGGAAAGAAACCACAGAGTCAGGTAGAGTATTCCAAACATTGACCATCTGTTGCTGAAGTTGTATTTTCTGCAATCAAGTTTGGTGCAGTTAATCTTGAGTTTGTATCTATTGTGTTGTTATGGTTGAAGCTGATGTATTCATTGACTGGTAGGACATTGCAGTGTATGATTTTATATACTATATTTAGATCGGACCGAAGGCGGCGTAGTTCTAGGTTTTCTAGGTCTAGAGTTTCAAGTCTGGTGGCATAAGGTATTCTGCAATGAGTAGAGGAGCGGAAAACTCTTCTTGTGAAATATTTCTGGACTTTTTCAATTGTGTTAATATCAGATACACGATATGGGTTCCAGACTGATAAACTGTATTCAAGTATAGGTCTAGCAAATGTTTTGTATGCTCTAGTTAGTAGTGTGATATTACCAGAGAAAAAGCTACGTAGGATTAAATTAACAACTCTTAATGTCTTTTTGGCTATGTGGTTACAGTGGGCTCTAGCACTTAAATCATTAGAGATGAGTACTCTAAGGTCCTTGACAGAGCTTGGATCATCAACAAGGTCTTTACTATTCAGCTTGTATTTTATTTTCTGATTTTTTTTTGCCAATATGTAAGACAGAGCATTTATTTGTTAAGATTTGAAGTTGCCGTTTGATTGACCATTCTGATACATAGTCAAGATCTTTTTGAAGGGTAGCAGTATTGTTTGTGGTGTTGACATCATCAATGAAGAGAACGCAGTTGCTCTTAATATAATCACAGAGGTCATTTATGTAGAGTATGAAGAGGGTTGGTCCTAGAACACTGCCTTGGAGGACACCACTGTTGACAGGTACAGAATTTGATAGGATGCTCCCAATTTTGACCATTTGTTGTCTGTTTGACAGGAATGCTTCTTTCCAGTTATGTAGGTGTCCAGAGCTACCATAAGATTTTAGTAGTTGTTCAATCGCTATGTTGTGTTTGACTCTTTGCAGCCCTATAGACCATAAGATGGCAGGATCCCACCTATCCTTCACTGTCTCCCAGAGTCTGCCCAAATTCATATTCATTACATCAATGACACTATCTAGCCATCTCCTCCTCTGCTGTCCCCTTCTCCTTTTGCTTTCAGTGTTTCCCTACATCAGGGTTTTTTCCAATGAATCCTCTCTTCATATTTGTGTGTGTGTGTGTGTCTGTGTGTGTGTGTGTGTGTGTGTGAGAGAGAGAGAGAGAGAGAGAGAGAGAGATTAGATCAGATCTCTCTCTCTCTTTCTCTTTATCTATCTCTCTGTCTCTTTCTTTCTCTCTGTCTCTCTCTGTCTCTGTCTCTCTCTTTCTCTGTCCCACCAATGTCAGCAAGCCACCATCAGTCAAAATTCATATTAGTAGTCCCCGGGATTTAAAATTATGAGTTTGGTGTTCCCTGAGGTCCAAAAGGTTGTCAACCCAAACATTTTCAGAATGTGCTTCTCAGGAACTGAATGTCAACAAGTGTTCCTCAAGTATCTTGGAGTTACTGGGGACTAAAATGTCTTGATATCAAGGTATGCTTTACCTCTGCGTTGTCAGCTGATTATCCAGTAAGACTCGATATTTTACAGTTCTTCAGAATGAGTTACTTTGAACAAAAAGGATATTGCTTTTTATTGTTCAAAACTCTGTTTCTCTAACAGCAACGTTTTCAAAGATGGAGAGTCTACTTTAGGGCAAAGGTCGCCAATCTTTTGGACCATAGTTTCTCTCTTTGGGCTTTTGAGTGGAACTTCTCTGATAAGCCTTTTTTGTTTCTTAAAAGGGGAAAAAAAAAACTATTTTAGAACTTGCCCCATTCAATTGGAACTTCACCATCCTCAGAACAGGTGTGTGAGGAGGGAATTCCAAAAGCCACAGGAAAGCCTTGAGGCTCTGTGTAGGTGCAAAAAAAAAAGAGAGAGAGAATCGGGCTTTCCCAATGTGGTTAAACTACAACTCCCAGCAGCTCCTGCTAGGCTGTCTCTATGTGAGGATTATTTATTTATTAGATTTGTTTTTGAATCCTACCCATATTGTTTTTTATAATTAACTCAAAGTGGTGACAATACATCTTCCTCCTCCTATTTGCCTCACAACAACATCTCTGTGAGGTGAACTGGGCTGAGAACAGTGACTGGCCCAAGGTCCCCCAGCTAGTTTTCATCCCTGGTTTCTAGTCTGGTGTTTTAACCACTAAACCAGGGGTCTCCAACCTTGACAACTTGAAGACTTGTTGACTTCAACTCCCAGAGTTCCTCAGCCAGCAAAGCTGGCTGAGGAATTCTGGGAATTGAAGTCCACAAGTCTTCAAGTTGTCAAGGTTGGAGACCCCTGCACTAAACCATTGTTGTATCAAGAGGGACACCAGTAACCCACCCCAGTCTCTAAGAGGCAACTAGAAAGAGTTCCTAACACACCTCCTGCATGGTGTGCCTTTTTTCATTTCCAGTGCCAGTGCCTAAATCCAGGAATTTGCATGGGAAGCAGACGCACTGTTGCACATTAGTTAATCCTCGAAATAAATGCCGGGATGCATGCCCTTAAACAGTCTGGAGGTTAACTGCTACCTTCGTTTATATTTCTCTGTTCTACCTGCCTCTCTGCCTCAGCCCATTGGGTCTAGAACAGGGGTGCCTGAGGCTACCCAGCTGCGAATGCAAACGCCATGCATCTCAATCATGTCCTGCCTAGATTGTGTGTGTGTGTGTGAGAGAGAGAGGGGGGAGGGAGGAGGGGAGGATGGGAGAGGGAGAGAGGGTGGAAGAACAGCCAGCTGAGTCTGGAGTTTCATGCAGCGAAAGATGATTCTCCATCCTGGTTCCATTGCCAGGTCCTAAATGTTTGGATAGCTTTAATCCATGTGGCTTAAAAACGGCATCTATTAGAGGGAGGGAGGGATGGAGGGAGGGAGGAAGGAAGGAAGGAAGGACAGAAGGAAGGAGAGGAAAGCGAAAGAAAGGAAAGAAAGGAAAATAAAAGAAAAAGGGAGGAAGCAAAGGGAGGCAGGAAAGGAAAGGAAAAAGAAAGGGAAAAAGGAAAGGAAAAAGGGAGGGAAGGGAGAAAGGAAGGCAGGAAGACAAGTGTACAAGAAGCAGACCAATGTGAAATCTAGACCAATTCCTGCTGCCTTTTTAGTAACCAGGACAAGGCGTTATGTTATTATCCCTCTCTTCTGTTTTTTTCCCCCAGTCATGCTTCACTGTATGTGTGACCAGAATTCAAAATCTAAGCACTGAGATTTTTTCTTTTCCTTTCCATTTTTGGGGGGGTGGGTGGGGGGAGGGGCAAGAGACAAGCAGTAAAGAGGAAGGAAGGGTTAAGAGATTATGTTCGTTCCAGAAAGCCTTCAAGCCTTCATTATTGCTACAAATAATAAAGCTTAGATTGTCTTGGATTGTGTTTTGGAAATAAGATAATACAAACAATTATACAGGTTATTTTTGCCCATTGATAACTGTGGATATTTGGGAGATTTCTCCCAGGAATTTACAGTTCTGGATTATAGACTTCTTTTTTTTCCCAAATGAAATCACTATAAATATTCTTCGTTGGGCTGTTGTTTTAAAAGAAAAATACCCTTTTGATACATAAATAATTGGAGTGGATAGGGGAGGAGAGATCCAGCCTGCAGCCCCTATTGCAGGGGTGTCAAACTCAAGGCCTGCAGGCTGGATACGGCCTGCAGGGTGCTTAGATCTGGTCCATGGGGCTACCCTGGAAACAGCGAAGGACATGCCTGCAGTGCCTCTGCTAGGGAAAACGGAGCTCTGAGAGGGTTGCAGACGGCCCTCATGGCTGAAAATGGAGCTTGGGAGCCCATTTTCTCTGGCAGAGCGCTCGGGCTGCCACAGGCACCGCCTACCCGAATGATATCGAGCTGGCCACACCTACTCCGGCCACCAAGCCCCCCGCAAGATCAAACACAACCTTGATGTGGCCCTCAATGAAATCAAGTTTGACATCTTTGCCTATTATGTGGGGTGCCATAAAGACTCTCATCTCACAGCAACATGAAACCTCTCGGTGAGTTAAGCCTTCAGTTTGTAAGGAGATAAAAGTATTCGAATTACTTGTTTAGTGGCTGTTGGAGGTTACAAAATTCCTGGAAAAAGTGACTTGCGACCGGGCTTCATGCTTACAACCGATGCAGTGTCCCCACAGTCATGTGATCAAAATTTGGATCCTTGGCAACTGGCATGTATTTAGGACAGTTGTGCCGTGTCTGGGGTCATGTGACCAGCATTTCTAACCTTCCCAGCTGGCTTCTGACAAGCAAAGTCACTGGGGAAGGCGGGTTGGCTTAATGACTTCAACGGCCGTGACTTGCTTAACAACTGTGGCAAAAAAAAAAAGTTTATAAAAATCGCTTAAAAATGGCCTCACAACACCCCCAAGGTCGTGTGATTGAAATTTAGATGCTTGGCAACCGGCATGTATTTACAACAGTTGAAGTGTGCTGAGGTCATAATACAGGTAGTCCTTGACTTACAACGGCACTGAAAAAAAGTGACTGGTGACCGCTTTTCACATTTACGATTGTTGCATCATCCCCAGGGTCACGTGATTTACATTCAGATGCTTGATAAGTGCTTCATATTTATGATGTTTGCTTTGTCCCAGGCCTGCCTGATAACATTTTACAACCTTCTGACAAGTATATGGGGGAAGCCAAATTCACTTAACAACCGTGTGACTAATTTAACAATTGCAGTGAGTCGCTTAACAAACGTGGCAAGAAAGGTCATAGAGTGAAAGCCATCACTCTGCTAAACAAATAATTCCCTCAACCCTGTTCAACTATTACAAAGTCTGCACTACTATTACTATTAATCTTCTCATATTCCTTATCACCCGTCCCCTCCCACTTATGACTGTACGACTGTAATTTTGTCGCTTGTATCCTTACGATTTCTATTGACTGTTTCCTAGTATGATTTGATCGCTGATTGTACCCTATGACTATCATTAAGTGTTGTACCTTATGATTCTTGACTCTTGACGAATGTATCTTTTCTTTTCTTTTTATTTATTTATTTTGTCAAGCGATTATAAGATAACAGGTATAAGTATAAACATAGTTATGAATACATGAAATGGATACATATAAGAAAAATAAAAAGAAACAATAGGACAGGGACAGTAGTTGGTGTGCTTATACACGCCTTTTATGTATACTTCTTTGTTTTTTTTTATGTATACTTTTATATTTTTTTATTCTTTTATGTATACTGAGAGTATTTATACCAAGACAAATTCCTTGTGTGTCCAATCACACTTGGCCAATAAAGTATTCTCTTCTCTTCTCTTCCCTTCCCTTCCCTTCCCTTCCCTTCCCTTCCCTTCCCTTCCATTCCATTCCATTCCATTCCATTCTATTCTTCTTCCAATATTTATTCCGTTCTGTTCCGTTCCGTTCCGTTCCATTCCATTATTCTATTCTATTCTATTCTATTCTATTCTATTCTATTCTATTAGTGGGGCAAAATTTCTCACTTAGCAACATACATTTTTGGCTCAGTTGTGGTCATAAGTCAAAGACTACCTGAATCTTGAATGTCTGTGGGTCTGGATCGGGACCAACAGTAGAGTCATTCCTTGTAAGGCCAACTGAGTTTTGGAACCCCTGGTTGTGTGCAGCTTCCCTCTCTTGTTCTGAATGGGATTGTAGTACTATGAGCCGTTTTGGGATCCTCTGGATTCATGGCATCCACTCGGAAAGCAGGAGGTAGCCATGGCCAGGAGGACCTCTGCACAGCTTCATTGTCCCTGTTCCTGGCCTGGGAGGCTCTGCTCTCAATCAATCATGCCTTAATCTTCCCCTGCTTGTATTACTGCAATTTACTCTTCGTCAGGCTGCCCTTGAAGAGGAGTTGGAAGGTTCAGCTCAATGCAAAATTTGGTGGCATTGATAGTTATGGCGAGCAGCCACTTGGAAGATTTCTGCACCAGGAGCTGCATTGGCTACCAGTCTGCTGCTGGGTGCAGTGCATGGGGATTACTTTTACAGATAAGATCATATAGCTTATCTTATAAATTAGTTATAGGTTATAAATAAGATAATGTATTGTCATTCTTTAATGTGTCTGGCACACATTAAAAATGAAATTCTGTTGCTTACTCTCAAAAGTGTACACATATATAATACACATATAGATATGTTATGTACATACATATGTATATACCTATATCCGAAACATATACTATAAAAATATGTTGAAGCTCTAGAAAAAAGGCAGAGAAAGCAACTAGGATAATTAGGGGACTGGAGACTAAAACATATGAAGAACAGTTACAGGAACTGGGCATGGCTAGTCTGGTGAAGAGAAGGACCAGGGGAGACATGATAGCAGTCTTCCAATATTTGAGGGGCTGCCACAAAGAAGAGGGAGTCAAACTATTCTCCAAAGCACCTGAGGGCAGGACAAGAAACAATGGATGGAAACAAATCAAGGAGAGAAGCAACTTAAAACTAAAGAGAAATTTCCTGACAGTTAGAATAATTAATCAGAGGGACAACTTGCCTCCAGAAGTTGTGAATGCTCCAACACTGGAAGTTTTTAAGAAGAGATCGGACAACCATTTTTTAAAATGGTTTCCTGACTGAACAGGGGTTGGACTAGAGGACCTCTAAACATATGAAGAACAGTTACAGGAACTGGGCATGGCTAGTCTAGTGAAGAGAAGACCAGGGGAGACATGATAGCAGCATTCTAATATTTGAGGGGCTGCCACAGAGAGGAGAGGGTCAAGCTATTTTCCAAGGCACCCGAAGGCCAGACAAGGAATAATGGATGGAAACTGATCAAGGAGAGATTTAACCTGGAAATAAGGAGAAACTTTCTGACAGTGAGAACAATCAACCCATGGAACAGAAGTTGCCTTCGGAAGTTGTGGGAGCTTCATCACTTGAGACTTTCAAGAAGAGATTGGACTTTCATCTGTCAGAAATGGTGTAGGGTCTCCCACTTGAGTTGGGGGGGCTCAACTAGATGACCTGCAAGGTCCCAACTCGGTTAATCTAATCTAATCTAAATATTAATCACTGTCCATCTTGAACACATGGTGGAAAGAGGAAGCTTGAGAATTCACAAGGTTGATACTGTATGGAACAGGGGTCGCCAACCTTTTGGATCTCAGGGACCACCAAACTCATAATTTAAAATCCTGCGGACCACTAATATGAATTTTGCCTGACGGTGGCTTGCTGACGTTGGTGGGAAAGTCAGTCCCATATTCCAGAGCTGCAGGAGCCACAAGACTGGCTCTTTGGTCATCCCGGAGCAGCTGCTCCTCCACCGGGTGCACTGTCCTGCCATGGACTGGAGGAGCTGCTCTGGGATGACCAAAGGGCCAGTCCTGTGACTCCTGTAGCTCCGGAATATGGGACTGACTTTCTCACCAACATCAGCAAGCCATCCCGGAGCGGATTTCCCCCCCCGCCATTGGTCTTACCTTCCAGTTCCAGCTCGCATGGCTCTACTCAAGGTAAGGTTTGCGCTCAGCTGAAGGGGGGAGGGCAGCGGGTAGGCGGGTCATGTGGGTAGTGCAGCCTTGTGTTCCCGCGCAGCCTGGATTAATTGCTTTGGGGGTTGTGGTTTTTGGGGGGGACATTTCTCTGCGGACCACATGGACAACCAGTGTTCTGCTTAAAGTCCTTCATGGCTTGGAGCAGGGTTACCTATGGGACATAGGATCTCCCCAATAATGTTTACCGTCCTGTAAGATCCAGCAGGAGAGGCATGCTCCAGGTTCCACCAACAAGAGAGCATCTTCTGCTAGGACCACCAGAGATTAGACCTTCCCCAATTCTAGTGGCCTTTCACAAGGCACTGAAAATCTGGCTGGCCATCTGGGGCCCTAATAGTAGGGGCGAGTCTGTTTCTTGACCTTGCGTGTGTTTTCCATTGCTATGTTATTTTATGTTATTTCTATTGTTCTTAAACTTGGTTGTTTTACACTACATTTTTATCCTGTTTTTAAACATTACCTGCGCAGAGTCATACCTGCGTTATAGTTGGCCACATAAATGTAATTAAATAAATAAATATTTCATGGATGGATAATTTGCCGTAGTGTTCATTTCTTTGATTGGCTCTGGTCTGATTTTGACTAGTTCTTTTTTGTCAGTTCGTCTCTTTGAGCGCTGGTATCCAGAATTGTTATGGTAGCTTTCTTATTGTTCACATACCTCTGCGTATCCCCGTTTTTTCCTTGGCTTCAAATTCCCTTCCTCTATTTCTTCTAATCTTTGAATTCCTCCAGACAAGTCATAGAGGTGTATTTTGTAGATATAGGAACCAACTAATTTTTCTTGTAACCTAACTGAACTCGCAGGTTTGATGGGAAAATTGGAGGAGGAAGCGCTTTTCACGCTGCCTTAAATGTTGGAGGAAAGGCAAACTATAAATATAAAGCATGAAGGAATGAAAGAATGAATGGATCTCCTTAATTTTCCATGTAGCGAAATCTCCTTCTTACAGCTTGCAATTGGTGGTAAGAAACCAGAAAAAGGTGAGACAAACAGAAACATTGTTTGGTGAAGGTCAAAAAAATTCAAGATGAGAGTTGTGGCTATGCCCTCAAAGTTCTACCCTAACTGAAACCTAAAATAAAAAGGACAGAGCTTTGATCTAGCACTGTGAACTCTACGTAGGTGACAGGCAGGGCACCCGGCCAGTAAATGGTCAGCTCCATCCACTCAGCCCGACTCTACCCTGGATTCAGGGATTACAGGTTCGTAAAAAGAGAGAGCTTTGATCTAGTAGCTGTGTTTTCCATCTTGACAGGTGTGAGTATCCTTGGACACTTGCGAAAACTATTTCAGCCAGAGATTTATGGAGAGAAGAGCACAGGTTAACCACTACTGCTGCTGACTTTCCAATTAAATTTTATAGGCAAGCAAAAAGAATAGTGAAACATTATGGTAAATGTAAAGGTTTCTGTCAGTCATGTCTAACTCTAGGGCACGGTACTCATCTCTGTTTCTTGGCCAAGGGAGCCAGAATTGTCTGCTGGCTACATGCCAAAGGCGCACAGAACACTGTTATTTTCCCACCAAAGTGGTACTTTAAAATTAATCTTCTTGCATTTGCATGCTTTTGAATTGTTAGATGGGCAGGAGCTACAGCAAGGAACCAGAGCTCACCCTGTTGTATGGGTCTCAAACCCAGGTTGTTGGGAGCTCACCCTGGTGCTCAGGTCTCAAAGGCTGACAGCCTTGTGCTCAAGTCTCAAACGTTGCCAGGTTGCCAACTTTCCAGCTGACAAGCTCAGCATTTTGAATTTCAGGGTTTTCCGCTCCTCATTTTTCTTTGCTTCCAACTCCTCTCTCTGCACTACTCCAAGCAATTCTTTCTTTAAAATTGCAGTATATCTCATGATAGCTATATAAATCTATTGCAGAGCCATTTGGCTTATTTAGAATCCACTCTGAGAAGAATTTGATTGTTGCTTAAAATGATAGGCACAGGGAGAGAGAGTGATTTTTCTCCAAATGTGCACACGCAAAGCTTACAGATAAGTCTCTGATACTCTTTGCAACTTTGCCTGGTCCCGCGCAGTAAAGTTAGGAGCAGGCAGTTGCATAATGACTACACTTCCAAATCAATGTATAGGAATAATTACTCCAGGGAGTCAAATTGACCTTGAAAATAAAGTGGCATTTAACCACCCTGCAGGGGTCATAAAATAGAGATAGCTGGAGAAGAGAAAATAGCCAGTGGTGGCAGTCAGTGTATATTTGTATACAGTTTTCCCCCCTACTAAGGGAACCCATAATGGTGAGTCATATATTGCAGCCCAATAAAAGTTAACTTTCGGCTAATGCAATAATCATAACAATGACCATCCAAATGGCTTAGCTGCGACCAACTAGAGCAGAAAGTATGTATGTTGTAAGAAAGAATTTTTAAAAAGAGATCAGGAACGAGAGCCACAGACTTGACAACTGGTATGTATCTCAGCCTGCAGGACGAGGGAAGGTGGGGGAGTTTTCAGTAAGGATCCTTCTTAGTTTTCTGGAAGTAAGAAGGAAAGGAATGGATCTGAAGAAGCTCCTTGGATGAGAAGTGAAACATCTTCAAAGAAAAACCAGAAAGTCCAGTTGCCTCTTGGAAAAAAACTCCTTTGGAAAGGAAGGAAGAAATAATTTCAGTCTTGCAAGATTCTGCTTAATGTAACCTTAACTGTGACCTTAATCTTAACTCACTTAACTGTGAGAGGGGTCTCCGGGTCCTAGTGGACAACCACTTAAATATGAGCCAGCAGTGTGCAGCAGCTGCCAAAAAAGCCAACATAGTTCTTGGCTGCATAAACAGAGGGATAGAATCAAGATTACATGAAGTGTTAGTACCACTTTATAATGCCTTGGTAAGGCCACACTTGGAATACGGCATTCAGTTTTGGTTGCCAAAATGTAAAAAAAGATGTTGAGACTCTAGAAAGAGTGCAGAGAAGAACAACAAGGATGATTAACGGACTGGAGGCTAAAATATACAAAGAATGGTTGCTGGAATTGGGTATGTCTAGTTTAATGAAAAGGAGGACTATGATAACAGTCTTCCAATATCTCAGGGGCTGCCACAAAGAAGAGGCAGTCAAGCTATTCTCCAAAGCACCTGAGGATAGAAGAAGAAGCAATGGGTGGAAACTAATCAAGGAGAAAAGCAACTTAGAACCAAGGAGGAATTTCCTGACAGTTAGAAAAATTAATCAGTGGAACAATTTGCCTCCAGAAGTTGTGAATGCTCCAACGCTGGAAGTTTTAAAGAAGAGATTGGACAACCATTTTTTAAAAAAAAAATAGTATAGGGTTTCCTGCCTAAGCAGGGGATTGGACTAGAAGACTTCCAAACATATGAAGAACGGTTACAGGAACTGGGCCTGGCTGATCTAGTGAAGAGAAGGACCACAGGAGACATGATAGCAGCATTCTAATATTTGAGGGGCTGCCACAGAGATGAAGGGGTCAAGCTATTCTCGAAAGCATCCAAAGGCCAGACTACGAATAATGGATGGAAACTAATCCAGGACAGAAGCAACCTAAAACTAAGGAGAAAGTTCCTCACAGTTAGAACAATTAACCAGTGGAACGGTTAATTGTTCTAACACTGGAAGTTTTAAAGAAGAGATTGGATAACCATTTGTCTGAAGTGGTGTAGGGTTTCCTGCCTAAGCAGAGGGTTGGACTAGAAGACCTCCAAGGTCCCTTTCAACTCTGTTATTCTGTTAACCTTACAAAAAAGATAGAGTTAGGACAGGTAGTCCTCAACTTACAGCCATTGATTTAGTGATTTAGTTCAAAGTTACAACCGTGCTATAAAAGAGACTTATGGCCGTTTTCCACATTTAAGACCATTGTAGAATTTCCTTGGTCACGAGATCAAAATTCAGACCCTTGGCAACTTGGCATGTATTTAGGACAGTTGCAATTCTCAGGCTCATCTGATCCCCTTTTGCAACCTTATGACCAGCAAAGACAATGGGGAAGCCAGATTCATTTAACAACCCTTTTACTAACTTAACAACTGCAATGATTGACTTAAGAACTGTGGCAAGAAAGGTCATAAAATTGGGCAAAACTCACTTAGCAAATGTCTCATTTAGCGACAAATTTTGGGCTCAATGGTGGTCATAAGTCGAGGAATACCTGTATATGATCTGTTGCAAGAAACAAATACAGATAGTCCTCGACTTACAACAATTCATTTAGTGACCGTTCAAAATTATAACGTCACTGAAAAAAGTGACTTATGACCATTTTTCACACTTACGACCGCTGCAGCATCTCCATGATCATTGTGATCAAAATTCAAATGTTTGGCAACTGATTCATATTTATGACGGGTGCAACGTCCATGGTCATGTGATCAAGTTTTGCGACCTTCTGACAAGCAAAGTCAATGGGGAAGTCAGATTCACTTAACAACCCGGGTTACTAACTTGTCAATTGCGGTGATTCGCTATGGCAAGAAAGGCTGTAAAATAAGGCAAAACTTGCTGAACCAATGTCTCACTTAACAACAGGAACCTGGGGCTCAATTGTGGTCGTATTTCGAGGACTACCTGTAGTTGTTGCCAGAAGTCAAAACGGCTGCGTTGAAGAGTTGGCCTTCTGTTTTATATGGAAATTGAATGCAGTGTGGCGAATGGGTACTTAAGAGGCACCGTGTGATGAAAAGAAGAAGGAAGGGCGAGAATAAAGGGGCGCTGAACAGGACGTGCCTCAAATGCAAAACGAGTGATCAGGGGAACAAAGAGCTTCGTGCAGTTTAGTCATGTAATTGCAAAGCAAACATATGAAGGAAAAGTGACTGATTTGACAGGAGGACTGAAAAAGACAGACATGGATGGATAGAGTTAATGAGATGCTTGAGGGGAAAAAAAGAGAGAAATATAAGCATAGGCGTGCAGCGTGGGAAGAAGTGGGTGGAAACTAGCTTGGATTGACGGGAAGGACATTCCCCTTGGTGTTAGTCGGATTACCTTGAAACCACTTGGTTGAAGAGTCCACTTGGGGGGAAGGGGTGCAAGTCGCTTGCCAGCGTCGGTTAAATTCCAAATTTTGTCATTTGCAGTTATGTATTTCCTTTGCATAATGAGGCGGTTACGCAAGGGAATGCAGATAGCATCGTTTGCATCGATGTCCATTGGTTGCATAGACAAATAATTCAAATCCCTGAGATTGATGTAACTTTGTATGTATGTTTTATGTAATGATGCTATTATACAAAGGATGCGAAATTCATGCAAAATTGCCATGACATTTAACTGGATGGCTTCTGTTTATGCTACTTTATGGAAATGTCTGGAACGAAATTGGATCCACTGGCGGAGTCTGTTCTGTGGGTTGTCTATTAAATTAAGGTTTCATTCTATTTCTTTTTCTCATCTCAAAGTCTAATTTCTTTAAGCTTCCTAATCCTTACTTCTTTTTTCTTCACTTTGCTTAATGCTGCTTAACCCAAAATCGAGTAGTATGACGTGTGTGATGTGTGTGTGTGTGTGTGTGTGTATACACACACACACACACACACACACACACACCCTCTAAAGTGGAATCAGTTATAGGGAATATCACCAACAATAATTTCAATTTGTCTAATCAAGGAGACAGGTGAAATACACAAAGTCCTCGACTAACAACAGTTTATTTAGTGACCGTTCAAAGTTACAACGGCACTGAAAAAAGTGACGTATGACTGTTTTTCACACTTATGACCACCGCAGCATCCCCATGGTCACGTGGTCAAAATTTAGAGGCTTGGCAACTGATTCATATTTATAATGGTTATAGTGTGTTGGGCAGGGGGCTGGATGCTATCGGTTCGCCCCGGTTCACACGAACTGGTTGCTAATTTTATCCTTTTTAATGGCTGGTTCAGCGAACAGACAAATCCCACCCCTGGCTGCCCCCACCCATCCCAGGAGTCTCCACGTGGCCCATTTTGGATCCCAGATAAGTGTAGGACCCGCACAGAGGCTTGGGGAGGGCGAAAAACGGGCTTCCCGGAGGCTCTGGGAGGCTGGAAACAGGCCCTCCTGGAGGCTCAAGGAAAGCCTCCAGAGCCTGAGGAGAGCAAAAATATCACCCCCATCATGGTGCAGGAGGCCGACTAGGCCACGCCCACCATGGTCATGCCCACCCAGCAACTGGGCAGAGAACCGGTTGCTAAAATTTTTGAAGCCCACCCCTGGTCCTGGAGTCATGTAATCCCCTTTTGCGACCTTCTGGAAAGCATTCAGTGGGAAACCAGATTCACTTAACAGCCATGTTACTAATTTAAGAAGTGCAGTGATTCACTGAACAAATGTGGCAAGAATGGTCATAAAATGGGGAGAAACTCACTCAGTAAGTGTCTCAGCAACAGAAATTTTAGGCTCAACTGTGGTCGTAATTCGAGGATTGCCTGTATTCTTTTCTGTATGAATCATTAGCCATTCATCTGTCTCAAAAATCCATAACCGTGTATTGAAAGATCTGCTGAAAGCTTCTTAGTACTAATAAAGTTATATTAGCTAATGCTGTGCGAGAAATATGTTTCCTGCGGCAATAAAATATTTAATGAGAGGAATCCAAGTTAGGGGGAGATTAATCCTACATGCTATGACAGTGCCTGTGTAATATTTTTATTTTGTTATTTATTAATTAATCAAATTTATATGGTTGTCTTTCTCGCAGAAAGTGACCTTGGGTAGCGTACAGTAGTCCAGTAAAAGAGTAAAAATATAAATGCCATTATATAAAGCCATTCATTATTAAAAAGTATTAAAAACTGTAAAAACAAAATCTAAATCAAAAAAGGAAATCATAGGTGAAGGAATTTATGGTTCCTGGGGGTGGGATTGACAAGACATAGATTGAGAAAAAGATAAACTTTAACAATTTATCACTCACGAAAGCAAATTTGCATGGCTTGAATTGGTTCGACTGGTTCAAGCTGAAAGATTTGGCTTTCCAATTTACGACCTGTCAAACCCCAATTTGACATTTCAGGGTGGGAATAAATTAGAATTTACCATTTATTTATGGGATGTATCTATCTCCACAATCAGTGGGATTCTGGAACAGTAATAATGTTTTTCTTTTATTATATTTATATCCCACTTTTCCTCAACCAGTCTAAGTAGTGTACGCACTTAACATGATTTTAATTTTTTCTTCATAACAACCCAGTGAATTAACAGAATAACAGAGTTGCAAAGGGACCTTGGAGGTCTTCTAGTCCACTCCCCTGCTCAGGCAGGAAACCCAATACCATTTTAGACAAATGGTTATCCAACATCTTCTTAAAAACTTCCAGTGTTGGAGCATTCACAACTTCTGGAGATGCAAGTTGTTCCACTGATTGATTGTTCTCACTGTCAGGAAATTCCTCCCTAGTTGCTTCTCTCCTTGATTAGTTTCCACCCATGGCTTCTTGTCCTTCCCTTCAGGTGCTTTGGAGAATAGCTTGACTCCCTCTTCTTTATGGCAATCCCCGAGATATTGGAAGGTGAATGGATTGCCAAGTGCCGAAATCAGTGGTGGGATTCAAAAAAATGTATTACCTGTTCTGTGGGTGTGGCTTGATGGGCGTGGTAGGGGAAGGTTACTGCAAAATCTCCATTCCCTCCCCACTCCAGGGTCTTATTTTCAGGGAAACAGGGTACCTGCCCCAAAGATTGAAGGCGAGGGGGGTTTCTCTTCCTCTCTTTGCATATCCTTCTTGCTTTTCCGTAGCAGGGCAAATTCTCTTCTGACAGGGAAGCAATCCTTTTAATTCCAGCAGGCAGAAATCCAACCAGTGTAGCTTCTCTTTGGTCTCTTCAGTCTCTTTTAAGTAGCTGCCAAAGGGGGAGCCTTGCGCGTGAGTCAGACGAGCACTTTATCTATAAGTTAATTTTCGAGAATAAAAGACGTTTCTTTTTTTGTTGTATCCTGCCTGGGGGATCGATAAACCTTTCAAAAACTGTTATCTATTTAAGTCCTGGCTCCCATAAAAAGAAAGTAGGGGAAAAAAAAGAGGATTTATCCCCTTGACTGTAGTCAAAGAACTGAATCCCAAAATAACATCGCAGACCTCCTTTGTGCAGAATGATTTGCTGGGGAAAAGGGCTTCATTTAAAAGCTCATTGCAATTCAAACCCATCCTCTGTTTTAATTGCATAGTCCTGGGAGTTAAAAGGGCATCTCTGAGTATGTGCTAAGTTATGTTCTCCGCTGATCCTCGATTCCCCTTGAGTTTTGCAACATACAAGGATGTTGCATGTATGCGTTATCTGTTTTGACCCTTAGCTATTTTGGGTGGTGGCCAACAAACATTGGCCAGACACCAATGTTACTATTTCCTCATCACAGAACCTAAGAAATGGCCTGTTGGGACCAAAGTAAGTTTAATGGAGCCCAACACTCAATTTCCAGTGGCAAGGTAGACGCAATCTGGAAATCTACCAACATCTCTTCCTGCCTCACTTGCCTTTAGCATCTTGGGAACACGAGGCAAAATGCTACCTAAGGACAAATCATTATTTATTTATCACATTTATAATAGCCAACCAAGTCACAAAATGAGACTCCGAGAAGGAGAATTGTACGTTCAGACTTGCAAGTTTCTGTTAATGCTAACGGTAAAGCATATTTTTCCCCCAAATGAAAAGATGGCTGCTCCTGGATAGGAAAGCTATGGCAAACCTAGACAGCATATTAGTAATGAATGGCTATGGGAGTTGGACCATAAGGAAGGCTGAGCACCAAAGAATTGAGACTTTCAAATTGTGGTGCTGGAGAAGACTCTTAAGAGCCTCTTGGACTGCGAGGAGATCAAATCAGTCAATCCTAAAAGAAACCAGAGCCTAGTCATGCAAATCACTGACTTGCAGTGGGTTTCATAGATTAGGGATACCAATCTGGTGAGATCCAAGAGATGATGATGACCGCACATAATTTTTCAATGCAGGGATTTTGAGTAGGCGACATAAATATAATAGGATATTCCCTTCCCTCCCTAACTCTTCCCCATCTCTTCTGCTATCAGTGCAAAAAAAATTTAAAAAAATAAACCACCAGCTGCTCTTGCAAAAGGAAAATCAATTACAATAATAGCTGCTTGGGGAGGGAAGAGGGAAATTAATAAAAATTGCCAAGTACCAACTGCTGAAAACTATTGATTATCCCACAGGCAAATGTGATGAGGGTTGCAATGAGCTAATGAATTTCTTCCACTTCGGTATGGAAAAATTTGCTTTTCTTTTAAAAGGGGG
The DNA here is from genome assembly GCF_049901715.1 of Pseudonaja textilis. Taxonomy (NCBI): domain Eukaryota; kingdom Metazoa; phylum Chordata; class Lepidosauria; order Squamata; family Elapidae; genus Pseudonaja; species Pseudonaja textilis. The sequence continues at coordinate 326,592,101 of NC_141990.1, forward strand.
TGGGGGGGTGGGGCAGAGAACAAGCCACTAAAAGATGATGAGTTTAGCAGCCCTTGTTAAATAGGATAACTAAATGGAAACATCAAGTTCAGAGGCAGTCTACCTTGGTACACTGGTTTCTGTAAAGCAGCAGTTCTCAAACGTTTTTTTACCTCAGGACGTTTTTGTCTCCTTAAAAATGACAGGACCTCAAAGAGCTTTGGTTTATATGGGTTATATCTCTCAGTGTTTATCATATTAGAAATTAAATGGAGACAGATTGAAATACAGGTAGTCCTCAACTTATGACTGTAATGGAGCCTGCCCATCATAGTCATAACGGTTATGAAGTGACTGACCCAATTTTACAATCTTTTTTGTGGCAGTTGTTAAGCAAACCAACGGTTTACTGTGAACTGGTTTCACTGAAAACGGAAAGGAAATGCCAGTTTGGGGCAAAACCGTCATAAAACAGGGTCACGTGTCACAGCTGCCCACGTTTACAGATGTAATATGACTACATATGTGGGTGGGTAGGATGCAGAGGTGGTATTCAGCAGGTTCTGGATTCAAATTTTTTGACTACTGGTTTTGTGGGCGAGACTTGGTGGGCTTAGTGAGGGAGGGATACTGTAAAATCTCCAGTCAGAGGTGGTATTTGCCAGTTCTCTGAACTACTTAAAATTTCTGCTACAGGTTCTCCAGAACTGTTCAGAATCTGCTGAATATCACCTCTGGTTCTGACCAGTTCTGGAGAACTGGTAGCGGAAATTTTGAGTAGTTTGGAGAACCATCAAATACCACCTCTGACTGGCCCCGCCCCCATCTTTTCTCTGCCTCCCATTGAGTCCCAGCTGATCGGCTGGGTCT